>NC_052325.1:2983942-3059975 GCF_016432855.1 Salvelinus namaycush | reverse complement strand
TCCGTGCGGGCAGACCACGCCGTATTCGACACAGGCCTTGCCCGGAATGTTGAGAGTGTCTAATTTGGGGCAGGACCTTTACTAGTATCCAGCAGGTGGTGGTGGGTGGGTCACGTGGACCCGGCCTGCGGGGTCTCTTGACCCCACACAGGACACGGGGGAAGCGGGGACAGGTGACGCTGCCGAGGGTCACTCTGACCCCTCTGACGTCATATGACCGCCCACGCAGGGGCAGGAGGGTTACAACATACACCTTGCTAAACGCCCGGGGTCACCTCGACCCCTCTGACGTCACTATGACCCCGCCCACACAGGGGCAGGAGGGGTTACAACATACACCTTGCTAACGCTGCCGGGGTCACTCCGACCCACACACAGACCAGGGCCAATCAACTCGGGCACTGCCCGGGGTCGCTCTGGACCCGCCGAGACAAACGGAGGGTTAAACAAACGAACAAAAAAACAAAACAAACTGACAGAAAGAACGAAGACGCTACAGTCCCGAACTAGTGAACACAGACCAGATGAAACACACGAACAGGAACAAAACAATCACCCACCAAACACCCACTACAAAAAAACAGGGCGTAACTAAAATATGGTTCCCAATCAGAGACAATGACTAAAACACCTGCTTCTGAATGAGGAAACCATATCAGGCCAAACAAGAAACCCCACATAGAAAAAACAGACAAACATAAGATTAATAACCACCAGCTCACGTCCTGACAACAACTAATAAAAGACTTAAACAAAGGAAAATAGGTCAGAGAAAGTGACAAAAAACTGTGAAACATAGACATCTATAATTGGTTCAGATTTGGTCCGGACCAACCAAATTTGTTCTTGTTTGGGGGCAGAGCTCATTAAAATAATAGCCAGTGTGTAGAATAATGCTGAAAAATGCAAAGGAGGATATTGTATATTTCTACTCTACCTTTGTGTACCTATTTAGGATACATCACTATGAAGAGAATGACATTCATATCCATCATTATGCATTTCTGTGCAGTACAGATCAGGGACCCATGATGAAATTATATTACAGTAATTATGTTACCGTATTTCTATTACTGTAATTCTGTTAATGTAATTCTATTACCGTAATTCTGTTACTGGGTGTAAATCCACTAGTCCTTTTGCCTAGAAGTTTGTTAAACTTTAAAATCAATGTTTTTTTTGTTTTGGCATACATTTTAACTTGCAAAATTAGTCCCAGCGCAATTATGTGATTGTGGTATTGTACAATAGTTTCCCTCGGCAGACGGTTGCCTAGTGAATGTGTGACCTAATGAGTGGAATTTTGGAAATCATTACAGCCTAAATTACGTTATTTTTATCCCGGCTTTGTAAAAAAACTGATTCCATGACACTTTTGCTCTTTAATTAAAACCTCTACGGGATCGTTGTCCCTAAACCGGGACGGTTGTTGCTAACGTGCAATAATGTAACTAGAATGACGTTGTTAGTAACAGCCAACTTTCCAGACATGTCTTATATGGGCAGAAAGCTTGAATTCTTGTTAATCTAACTGCACTGTCCAATTTACAGTAGCTATTACAGTGAAAAAATACCATGCTATTGTTTGAGGAGTGCACAACAACAAAACGCTTATTTATCAAGACAACTGGTTTGATACATTCACCTCTGAAGGTAAATAATGTACTTACATTCAGTAATCTGGCTCTGATTTTTCATCCTGAGAGCTCACAGTCCCGTGGGAAAACTCTGTTGAAGAGGCCTACGAGCGTAAGAAACTGCGTTACACAGAGTTGGCAGCAGGACGCAAACTTCCAGCCTGGCTGGAATGCAAAAGTTGCAGTTTGAAGTTGGGGGATGCAGAGGATTCGTGGCTTCTTCCACCATCAGGTTGCTGAAAGAACTTGGAATCCATGGACAGGCTCTGCGGCAGACCGTCAGAGCAGTTTCAAGCAGCTGAAAGAGGCAGCCAGTGGATCTGGATCAAACGGGAAGGACCCCTTGCTGGGCATAAACTTCATGACCCCCCACCCCCACTGAGAACCCAATTCAGATCCTCCAACTTGAGGAGGGCATAATGAGGGTATGCGGTCAGCTGTAGGGCTGGCTCCGAGGAAGAGGACGCCCCTGGCTGCATAGTCCCGTGGGAAATTTAATTGGGCATGGGACACAAGCTAAGGCTTTGATCACCCTTAGCTGGCCACCTTTGATGAGGGTGTTTTAGTGATTTAAAGGCTGAAACAACACCACGATTCAGAGCACACTACGAGGATGTGTCCCAAAATTGAATCTTAACCAGTCTAAGAAATAACCTCCCATGCCACTCTGTCAACATCACGGCAAATCTCATGTGAGTGCATACCATCTATTTGCACAATGGACCGTTTTAACATCTCGTCCCGTGTTTTATGATTCTGATTCTTCTGAGGGTCCCAGAGATAAAATGAAGCATAGCTTTTGTTTGATAAAATACATTTTCATACTCATGTGGAACTGGGTTCTACATTTGAACCCCTGCTGTCACCTTCCTGTATCCTACTGTCTGTTCTGAGAGTGAACAGGGAGGGGCTGGTTGAACCTTCCTGTAGCCTACTGTCTGTTCTGACAGTGAATAGGGAGGGGCTGGTTGAACCTTCCTGTAGCCTACTGTTGTCTGACAGTGAATAGGGAGGGGCTGGTTGAACCTTCCTGTAGCCTACTGGTCTGTTTTCTGAAGTGAATAGGGAGGGGCTGGTTGAAACCTTCCTGTATTACGGTCTGTTCTGACAGTGAATGGGAGGGGCTGGTTGAACCTTCCTGTAGCCTACTGTCTTGACAGTGAATAGGGAGGGGGCTGGTTGAACCTTCCTGTAGCCTACTGTCTGTTCTGACAGTGAAATAGGGAGGGGGCTGGTTGAACCTTCCTGTATCCTACGGTCTGTTCTGACAGTGAATAGGGAGGGGCTGGTTGAACCTTCCTGTAGCTACTGTCTGTTTGACAGTGAATAGGGAGGGGCTGGTTGAACCTTCCTGTATCCTACTGTCTGTTCTGACAGTGAATAGGGAGGGGCTGGTTGAACCTTTCTGTAGCCTACTTGTCTGTTCTGACAGTGAATAGGGAGGGGCTGGTTGAACCTTCCTGTATCTACGGTCTGTTCTGACAGTGAAATAGGGAGGGGGCTGGTTGAACCTTCCTGTAAGCCTACTGTCTGTTCTGACAGTGAATAGGGAAGGGCTGGTTGAACTTCCTGTACTACTGTCTGTTCTGACAGTGAATAGGGAGGGGCTGGTTGAACCTTCCTGTAGCCTACTGTCTGTTCTGACAGTGAATAGGGAGGGGGCTGGTTGAACCTTCCTGAGCCTACGTCTGTTCTGACAGTGAATAGGGAGGGGGCTGGTTGAACCTTCCTGTATTACTGTCTGTTCTGACAGTGAATAGGGAGGGGCTGGTTGAACCTTCTGTAGCCTACTGTCTGTTCTGACAGTGAATAGGGAGGGGCTGGTTGAACCTTCCTGTAGCCTACTGTCTTCTGACAGTGAATAGGGAGGGGCTGGTTGAACTCTCTGTTCCTACGGTCTGTTCTTCGACAGTGAATGGGAGGGGGCTGGTTGAACCTTCCTGTAGCCTACTGGTCTGTTCTGACAGTGAATAGGGAGGGGTGGTTGAACCTTCTGTTAGCCTACTGGTCTGTTCTGACAGTGAATGGAGGGGCTGGTTGAACCTTCCTGTAGCCTACGTCTGTTCTGACAGTGAATAGGGAGGGGCTGGTTGAACCTTCCTGTAGCCTACTGCTGTTCTGACAGTGAATAGGGAGGGGCTGGTTGAACCTTCCTGTAGCCTACGTCTGTTCTGAGTGAATAGGGAGGGGCTGGTTGAACCTTCTGTACCTAGGTCTGTTCTCGAGTGAATAGGGAGGGGCGTGGTTGAACCTTTTCTGACCTACTGCTGTTCTGACAGTGAATAGGGAGGGGCTGGTTGAACCTTCCTGTACCTACTGTCTGTTCTGACAGTGAATAGGGGAGGGCTGGTTGAACCTCCTGTTAGCCTACTGTCTGTTCTGACAGTGAATAGGGAGGGGTGGGTTGAACCTTCCTGTAGCCTACGTCTGTTCTGACAGTGAATAGGGAGGGGCTGGTTGAACCTTCCTGTAGCCTACTGTCTGTTCTGAGAGTGAATAGGGAGGGGCTGGTTGAACCTTCCTGTAGCCTACTGGTCTGTTCTGACAGTGAATAGGGAGGGGGCGTTGAACCTTCCTGTAGCCTACTGTCTGTTCTGACAGTGAATAGGGAGGGGGGCTTGAACCTTCCTGTATCCTACTGTCTGTTCTGACAGTGAATAGGGAGGGGCTGGTTGAACCTTCCTGTACTACTGGTCTGTTCTGAGAGTGAATACAGGGAGGGGCTGGTTGAACCTTCCTGTATCTACTGTCTGTTCTGACAGTGAAAAGGGAGGGGCTGGTTGAACCTTCCTGTATCCTACTGTCTGTTCTGACAGTGAATAGGGAGGGGCTGGTTGAACCTTCCTGTTAGCCTACGGTCTGTTCTGACAGTGAATAGGGAGGGGGTTGAACCTTCCTGGCCTACTGTCTGTTCTGACAGTGAATAGGGAGGGGCTGGGTGAACCTCCTGTAGTCTACTGTCTGTTCTGACAGTGAATAGGGAGGGGCTGGTTGAACCTTCCGTAGCCTACTGTCTGTTCTGACAGTGAATAGGGAGGGGGGCTGGTTGAACCTTCCTGTACCTACGTCTGTTCTGACAGTGAATAGGGAGGGGCTGGTTGAACCTTCCTGTAGTCCTACTGGTCTGTTTGACAGTGAATAGGGAGGGGCTGGTTGAACCTTCCTGTATCCTACGGTCTGTTCTGACAGTGAATAGGGAGGGCTGGTTGAACCTTCTGTACCATGTCTGTTCTGACAGTGAATAGGGAGGGGTGGTTGAACCTTCTGTAGCCTACTGGTTTGTTCTGACAGTGAATAGGGAGGGGCTGGTTGAACCTTCCTGTATCCTACGGTCTGTTCTGACAGTGAATAGGGAGGGGCTGGTTGAACCTTCTGTACCTACTGTCTGTTTCTGACAGTGAATAGGGGGGGACTGGTTGAACCTTCCTGTAGCCTACTGTCTGTTCTGACAGTGAATAGGGAGGGGCTGGTTGAACCTTCCTGTAGCCTACTGTGTTCTGACAGTGAATAGGGAGGGGCTGGTTGAACCTTCCTGTATCCTACTGTCTGTTCTGACAGTGAATAGGGAGGGGCTGGTTGAACCTTCCTGTATCCTACTGTCTGTTCTGACAGTGAATAGGGAGGGGCTGGTTGAACCTTCCTGTAGCCTACTGTCTGTTCTGACAGTGAATAGGGAGGGGCTGGTTGAACCTTCCTGTTAGCCTACTGTCTGTTTGACAGTGAATAGGGAGGGGCTGGTTGAACCTTCCTTTAGCCTAGATGTCGTTCTGACAGTGAATAGGGGAGGGGCTGGTTGAACCTTCCTGTAGCCTACTGTCTGTTCTGACAGTGAATAGGGAGGGGGCTGTTGAACCTTCTGTATCCTACTGTCTGTTCTGACAGTGAATAGGGAGGGGTGGTTGAACCTTCCTGTACTACTGTCTGTTCTGACAGTGAATAGGGAGGGGCTGGTTGAACCTTCCTGTAGCCTACTGTCTGTTCTGACAGTGAATAGGGAGGGGCTGGTTGAACCTTCCTGTAGCCTACTGTCTGTTCTGACAGTGAATAGGGGAGGGCTGGTTGAACCTTCCTGTAGCCTACTGTCTGTTCTGACAGTGAATAGGGAGGGGCTGGTTGAAACCTTCCTGTATCCTATGTCTTTCTGACAGTGAATAGGGAGGGGGCTGGTTGAACCTTCCTGTATCCTACTGTCTGTTCTGACAGTGAATAGGAGGGGGCTTGTTAACCTTCCTGTATCCTACGGTCTGTTCTGACAGTGAATAGGGAGGGGCTGGTTGAACCTCCTGTATCCTACTGTCTGTTCTGACAGTGAATAGGAGGAGGGGCTGGTTGAACTTCCTGTATCCTACGTTGTTCTGACAGTGAATAGGGAGGGGCTGGTTGAACCTTCCTGTAGCCTACGGTCTGTTCTGACAGTGAATAGGGAGGGGCTGGTTGAACTTCCTGTATCCTACGGTCTGTTCTGACAGTGAATAGGGAGGGGCTGGTTGAACCTTCCTGTTACCTACGGTCTGTTCTGACAGTGAATAGGGGAGGGGCTGGTTGAACCTTTTCTGTAAGCTACGGTCTGTTCTGACAGTGAATAGGGAGGGGCTGGTTGAACCTTCCTGTATCCTACGGTCTGTTCTGACAGTGAATAGGGAGGGGGCTGGTTGAACCTTCCTGTAACTACTGTCTGTTCTGACAGTGAATAGGGAGGGGCTGGTTGAACCTTCCTGTTACCTACTGTCTGTTTGACAGTGAATAGGGAGGGGCTGGTTGAAACTCTGTATCCTACGGTCTGTTCTGACAGTGAATAGGGAGGGGCTGGTTGAACCTTCCTGTATCCTACGGTCTGTTCTGACAGTGAATAGGGAGGGGCTGGTTGAACCTTCCTGTACCTACGTCTGTTCTGACAGTGAATAGGGAGGGGCTGGTTGAACCTTCCTGGATCTACGGTCTGTTCTGACAGTGAATAGGGAGGGGGCTGGTTGAACCTTCCTGTATCCTACTGGTCTGTTCTGACAGTGAATAGGGAGGGGCTGGTTGAACCTTCCTGTAACCTACTGTCTGTTCTGACAGTGAATAGGGAGGGGCTGGTTGAACCTTCCTGTACCTACGTCTGTTCTGACAGTGAATAGGGAGGGGCTGGTTGAACCTTCTGTAGCCTACGGTCTGTTCTGACAGTGAATAGGGAGGGGCTGGTTGAACCTTCCTGTATCCTATGGTCTGTTCTGACAGTGAATAGGGAGGGGCTGGTTGAACCTTCCTGTATCCTACGGTCTGTTCTGACAGTGAATAGGGAGGGGCTGGTTGAACCTTCCTGTAGCTACGGTCTGTTCTGACAGTGAATAGGGAGGGGCTGGTTGAACCTTCCTGTAGCCTACTGTCTGTTCTGACAGTGAATAGGGAGGGGCTGGTTGAACCTTCCTGTAGCCTACGGTCTGTTCTGACAGTGAATAGGAGGGGCTGGTTGAACCTTTCTGTAGCCTACTGTGTTCTGACAGTGAATAGGGAGGGAGGGCTGGTTGAACCTTCCTGTAGCCTACGGTCTGTTTTGACAGTGAATAGGGAGGGGCTGGTTGAACACTTCCTGTATCCTACTGGTCTGTTCTGACAGTGAATAGGGAGGGGCTGGTTGAACCTTCCGTATCCTACGGTCTGTTTGACAGTGAATGGGAGGGGGCTGGTTGAACCTTCCTGTTCCTACTGTCTGTTCTGACAGTGAATAGGGAGGGGTGGTTGAACCTTCCTGTACCTACTGTCTGTTCTGACAGTGAATAGGGGGGGGCGGTTGAAAACTTCCTGTATCCTACGGTCTGTTCTGACAGTGAATAGGGAGGGGCTGGTTGAACCTTCCTGTAGCTACGTCTGTTCTGACAGTGAATAGGGAGGGGGCTGGTTGAACCTTCTGTACCTACTGTCTGTTTGACAGTGAATAGGGAGGGCTGGTTGAACCTTCCTGTATCTATGTCTGTTTGACAGTGAATAGGGAGGCGGGCTGGTTGAACCTTCCTGTAGCCTACGGTCTGTTCTGACAGTGAATAGGGAGGGGCTGGTTGAACCTTTCTGTATCCTACGTCTGTTCTGACAGTGAATAGGGGGGAGGCTGTGAACCTTCCTGTATCCTACGGTCTGTTCTGAAGTGAATAGGGAGGGGCTGTTGAACCTTCCTGACTACGGTCTGTTCTGACAGTGAATAGGAGGGGCTGGTTGAACCTTCCTGTAGCCTACTGTCTGTTCTGACAGTGAATAGGGAGGGGCTGGTTGAACCTTCCTGTAGCCTACTGTCTGTTCTGACAGTGAATAGGGGAGGGGCTGGTTGAACCTTCTCTGTATCCTACGTCTGTTCTGACAGTGAAAAGGGAGGGGCTGGTTGAACCTTCTGTAGTCTACTGTCTGTTCTGACAGTGAATAGGGAGGGGCTGGTTGAACCTTCCTGTAGCCTACTGGTCTGTTTGACAGTGAATAGGGAGGGGGTGGTTGAACCTTCCTGTAGCCTACGGTCTGTTCTGACAGTGAATAGGGAGGGGTGGTTGAACCTTCCTGTATCCTACTGTCTGTTGACAGTGAATAGGGAGGGGGCTGTGAACCTTCCTGATACCTACTGTCTGTTCTGACAGTGAATAGGGAGGGGTGGTTGAACCTTCCTGTAGCCTACGGTCTGTTCTGACAGTGAATAGGGAGGGGCTGGTTGAACCTTTCTGTATCTACTGGTCTGTCTGACAGTGAATAGGGAGGGGCTGGGTTGAACCTTCCTGTAGCCTACGGTCTGTTCTGACAGTGAATAGGGAGGGGCTGGTGAAACCTTTAGTATCTACTGTCTGTTCTGACAGTGAATAGGGAGGGGCGGCTGGTTGAACCTTCCTGTATCCTACGGTCGTTCTGAGAAGTGAATAGGGAGGGGCTGGTTGAACCTTCCTGTAGCCTACTGTCTGTTCTGACAGTGAATAGGGAGGGGCTGGTTGAACTTCCTGTACACTATGTCTGTTCTGACAGTGAATAGGGAGGGGCTGGTTGAACCTTCCTGTAGCCTACGTCTGTTCTGAAGTGAATAGGGAGGGGCTGGTTGAACCTTCTGTATCCTACTGTCTGTTGACAGTGAATAGGGAGGGGCTGGTTGAACCTTCCTGTATCCTACGTCTGTTCTGACAGTGAATAGGGAGGGGGCTGGTTGAACCTTCTCTGTACCTAGGTCTGTTCTGACAGTGAATAGGGAGGGGCTGGTTGAACCTTCCTGTAGCTACGGTCTGTTCTGACAGTGAATGGGAGGGGCTGGTTGAACCTTCCTGTATCCTACTGTCTGTTCTGACAGTGAATAGGAGGGGTGGTTGAACCTTCCTGTATCCTACTGTCTGTTCTGACAGTGAATAGGGAGGGGCTGGTTGAAACCTTCCTGTACCTACTGTCTGTTCTGACAGTGAATAGGGAGGGGCTGGTTGAACCTTCCTGTATCTACGGTCTGTTCTGACAGTGAATAGGGAGGGGCTGGTTGAACCTTCCTGTAGCTACGGTCTGTTCTGACAGTGAATAGGGAGGGGCTGGTTGAACCTTCCTGTAGCCTACGGTCTGTTCTGACAGTGAATAGGGAGGGGCTGGGTTGAACCTTCCTGTATCCTACGTCTGTTCTGACAGTGAATAGGGAGGGGCTGGTTGAAACTTCCTGTATCCTATGTCTGTTCTGACAGTGAATAGGGAGGGGGCTGGTTGGAACCTTCCTGTATCTACTGTCTGTTCTGACAGTGAAATACGGAGGGCTATTGGTCTAATGTTCCTATACTCAGTAAGGCCAGGCTAATGTTCCTATAGACTCAGTAAGGCCAGCAGGCTAATGTTCCTATAGACTCAGTAAGGCCAGCAGGTAATGTTCCTATAGACTCAGTAAGGCCAGCAGGCTAATGTTCCTATAGACTCAGTAAGACCAGCAGGCTAATGTTCCTATAGACTCAGTAAGCCAGCAGGCTAATGTTCCTATAGACTCAGTAAGACCAGCAGGCTAATGTTCCTATAGACTCAGTAAGACCAGCATGCTAATGTTCCTATAGACTCAGTAAGACCAGCAGGCTAATGTTCCTATAGACTCAGTAAGACCAGCAGGCTAATGTTCCTATAGACTCAGTAAGACCAGCAGGCTAATGTTCCTATCCACCCAGTAAGACCAGCAGGCTAATGTTCCTATAGACTCAGTAAGACCAGCAGGCTAATGTTCCTATCCACCCAGTAAGGACAGCAGGCTAATGTTCCTATCCACTCAGTAAGACCAGCAGGCTAATGTTCCTATAGACTCAGTAAGGACAGCAGGCTAATGTTCCTATAGACTCAGTAAGACCAGCAGGCTAATGTTCCTATCCACTCAGTAAGGACAGCAGGCTAATGTTCCTATCCACCCAGTAAGACCAGCAGGCTAATGTTCCTATAGACTCAGTAAGACCAGCAGGCTAATGTTCCTATAGACTCAGTAAGGACAGCAGGCTAATGTTCCTATCCACCCAGTAAGACCAGCAGGCTAATGTTCCTATAGACTCAGTAAGGCCAGCAGGCTAATGTTCCTATAGACTCAGTAAGGCCAGCAGGCTAATGTTCCTATCCACTCAGTAAGGCCAGCAGGCTAATGTTCCTATAGACTCAGTAAGGACCAGCAGGCTAATGTTCCTATAGACTCAGTAAGACCAGCAGGCTAATGTTCCTATCGACTCAGTAAGGCCAGCAGGCTAATGTTCCTATAGACATCAGTAAGACCAGCAGGCTAATGTTCCTATCCGACTCAGTAAGGATCCAGCAGGCTAATGTTCCTATCCACTCAGTAAGGCCAGCAGGCTAATGTTCCTATAGACACAGTAAGACCAGCAGGCTAATGTTCCTATCCACTCAGTAAGGTCAGCAGGCTAATGTTCCTATCCACTCAGTAAGGCCAGCAGGCTAATGTTCCTATAGACTCAGTAAGACCAGCAGGCTAATGTTCCTATAGACTCAGTAAGGCCAGCAGGCTAATGTTCCTATAGACTCAGTAAGGCCAGCAGGCTAATGTTCCTATAGACTCAGTAAGGCCAGCAGGCTAATGTTCCTATAGACTCAGTAAGGCCAGCAGGCTAATGTTCCTATAGACTCAGTAAGACCAGCAGGCTAATGTTCCTATAGACTCAGTAAGGCCAACAGGCTAATGTTCCTATAGACTCAGTTAGGCCAGCAGGCTAATGTTCCTATAGACCCAGTAAGACCAGCAGGCTAATGTTCCTATCCACTCAGTAAGGCCAGCAGGCTAATGTTCCTATAGACTCAGTAAGACCAGCAGGCTAATGTTCCTATAGACTCAGTAAGACCAACAGGCTAATGTTCCTATCCACCCAGTAAGGCCAGCAGGCTAATGTTCCTATAGACTCAGTAAGGCCAGCAGGCTAATGTTCCTATAGACTCAGTAAGACCAGCAGGCTAATGTTCCTATAGACTCAGTAAGACCAGCAGGCTAATGTTCCTATCCACCCAGTAAGACCAGCAGGCTAATGTTCCTATAGACTCAGTAAGGCCAGCAGGCTAATGTTTCTTATAGACTCAGTAAGGCCAGCAGGCTAATGTTCCTATAGACTCAGTAAGACCAGCAGGCTAATGTTCCTATAGACTCAGTAAGACCAGCAGGCTAATGTTCCTATCCACCCAGTAAGACCAGCAGGCTAATGTTCCTATCCACCCAGTAAGGCCAGCAGGCTAATGTTCCTATCCACCCAGTAAGACCAGCAGGCTAATGTTCCTATCCACCCAGTAAGACCAGCAGGCTAATGTTCCTATAGACTCAGTAAGGCCAGCAGGCTAATGTTCCTATAGACTCAGTAAGACCAGCAGGCTAATGTTCCTATAGACTCAGTAAGGCCAGCAGGCTAATGTTCCTATAGACTCAGTAAGGCCAGCAGGCTAATGTTCCTATCCACCCAGTAAGACCAGCAGGCTAATGTTCCTATCCACCCAGTAAGACCAGCAGGCTAATGTTCCTATAGACTCAGTAAGGCCAGCAGGCTAATGTTCCTATAGACTCAGTAAGGCCAGCAGGCTAATGTTCCTATAGACTCAGTAAGGCCAGCAGGCTAATGTTCCTATAGACCCAGTAAGACCAGCAGGCTAATGTTCCTATCCACTCAGTAAGGCCAGCAGGCTAATGTTCCTATAGACCCAGTAAGACCAGCAGGCTAATGTTCCTATAGACCCAGTAAGACCAGCAGGCTAATGTTCCTATAGACTCAGTAAGGCCAGCAGGCTAATGTTCCTATAGACCCAGTAAGACCAGCAGGCTAATGTTCCTATCCACCCAGTAAGACCAGCAGGCTAATGTTCCTATAGACTCAGTAAGGCCAGCAGGCTAATGTTCCTATAGACCCAGTAAGACCAGCAGGCTAATGTTCCTATAGACTCAGTAAGGCCAGCAGGCTAATGTTCCTATCCACTCAGTAAGACCAGCAGGCTAATGTTCCTATAGACTCAGTAAGACCAGCAGGCTAATGTTCCTATCCACCCAGTAAGACCAGCAGGCTAATGTTCCTATAGACTCAGTAAGGCCAGCAGGCTAATGTTCCTATAGACCCAGTAAGACCAGCAGGCTAATGTTCCTATAGACTCAGTAAGGCCAGCAGGCTAATGTTCCTATCCACTCAGTAAGACCAGCAGGCTAATGTTCCTATAGACCCAGTAAGACCAGCAGGCTAATGTTCCTATCCACCCAGTAAGACCAGCAGGCTAATGTTCCTATAGACTCAGTAAGGCCAGCAGGCTAATGTTCCTATAGACTCAGTAAGACCAGCAGGCTAATGTTCCTATAGACTCAGTAAGACCAGCAGGCTAATGTTCCTATCCACCCAGTAAGACCAGCAGGCTAATGTTCCTATAGACTCAGTAAGGCCAGCAGGCTAATGTTCCTATAGACTCAGTAAGGACAGCAGGCTAATGTTCCTATAGACTCAGTAAGGCCAGCAGGCTAATGTTCCTATAGACTCAGTAAGGACAGCAGGCTAATGTTCCTATAGACTCAGTAAGACCAGCAGGCTAATGTTCCTATCCACTCAGTAAGACCAGCAGGCTAATGTTCCTATCCACTCAGTAAGGCCAGCAGGCTAATGTTCCTATAGACTCAGTAAGGCCAGCAGGCTAATGTTCCTATAGACTCAGTAAGACCAGCAGGCTAATGTTCCTATAGACTCAGTAAGGCCAGCAGGCTAATGTTCCTATCCACCCAGTAAGGCCAGCAGGCTAATGTTCCTATAGACTCAGTAAGGCCAGCAGGCTAATGTTCCTATCCACCCAGTAAGACCAGCAGTCTAGTCTATTTTTATTGGTATGTAACTGTTATGAAAGTTGTATTGTCAGTTAGTTTTGTTATTTAAACGCCACTTTAAATGTGTACATGACACTGCAACAACATGTCCCCATGAGGACAATAAAGTAAATCTCCAGCGCCCGCATCACTCTCCGCCACCTGCCCAGACCCACCTGCCCAGACCCACCTGCCCAGACTCCCATCTCCAGCGCCCGCATCACTCTCCGCCACATGGCCTCGAACTGCAACATTTTGTTTCTCTACGTCGCCCACACGCACTTTCAACATTTAGATAATACAGCATTTGACCTTTCCATTGTGTTAACGACGGAGGATTGGTTGATTTTTCTCTCTGTGTGTCTCTGACAGTCTCCCTCCCTTTCTGTCTCCCTCTCAGGACCAGTTTGAGTTTGCCCTGACCGCCGTGGCAGAAGAGGTCAATGCCATCCTGAAAGCTCTGCCACAGTGAACCCTACTACATCTACCACCGGTGCCACAAACCAGGGAGGAACTACATTTCCCAGAGTGCATTACTATTACTGAAGCCTGGTTGGTGTTGTCTCGCCAACTCCTATAGTCATTGTCACACCAATACAGCATTAACAGATCTGGGACCAAGCTTCTGTTATTATGCTTTAATATCTAAATTAAATGTGGTTTCAAAGAATCCTCTAGATTATTCCGATCGGACAAGAATACTTCAAATGTACAGTAGGACTGTGACTTGATACTGTAACTCTACTCCTTTCTCACAAGAGATACTACAATTACCATCTGTTGTCATGGAGATGTTGTATTACCATGATCCCTCCTGTTCTGTTGTCATGGAGATGTTGTATTACCATGATCCCTCCTGTTCTGTTGTCATGGAGATGTTGTATTACCATGATCCCTCCTGTTCTGTTGTCATGGAGATGTTGTATTACCATGATCCCTCTTGATCTGTTGTCCTGGAGATGTTGTATTACCATGATCCCTCCTGTTCTGTTGTCATGGAGATGTTGTATTACCATGATCCCTCCTGTTCTGTTGTCATGGAGATGTTGTATTACCATGATCCCTCCTGTTCTGTTGTCATGGAGATGTTGTAAAACCAGTCATGTTACTCTAGTAGGGAGTCATCCATTTGGCATAACAGAATATAAAGCCCAAGGCTCATACACTTGTTTAAGCAAGATGACAACAGAGCCCGACTATGGCGAGGGTAAAGTGAGTGACATACCAGTGTATTATAAGTTACACCAGTTTCTCTAAGGGGCTGGTTTATACCTCTAACTTTAACTCTAAACCCAATGATTTATTTCTATCCATTTTGTAATGGAACTATTACTGTACACTGACTACCTAATCACTCACGTCTGAATCATATCAATTAGTGTCTTTCGGTGTTACTGTAAAACTTCTGTGATTTATTGTAAATAATTCACCTGATTTATTTCTTAAATGTGTATTAATGTAGCAAACATAGAAAACAACTATAAAAAATATTTTTAACTCGATGTCTGTAATTAAATCTCTATTGTGATGTGGTGCAACAGCATACAGTGGTCTGACTGTTATTTATATTCACATACCACAGTACTGACTAGTAACCATTAGCAACCAATGTCTACATCCCATAATACTGATGAGTAACCATTAGGAACGAATGCCTACATCCCATAATACTGACGAGTAACCATTAGGAACCAATGTGTACATCCCACAGTACTGACTAGTAACCATTAGCAACCAATGTCTACATCCCATAATACTGATGAGTAACCATTAGGAACGAATGCCTACATCCCATAATACTGACTAGTAACCATTAGGAACCAATGTCTACATCCCATAATACTGACTAGTAACCATTAGGAACCAATGCCTACATCCCATAATACTGACTAGTAACCGTTAGGAACCAATGCCTACATCCCATAATACTGACTAGTAACCATTAGGAACGAATGCCTACATCCCATAATACTGACTAGTAACCATTAGGAACCAATGCCTACATCCCATAATACTGACTAGTAACCGTTAGGAACCAATGCCTACATCCCATAATACTGACTAGTAACCATTAGGAACGAATGCCTACATCCCATAATACTGACTAGTAACCGCTAGAAACCAATGTCTACATCCCATAATACTGACTAGTAACCGCTAGAAACCAATGTCTACATCCCACAGTACTGACTAGTAACCTACATCCCATAATACTGACTAGTAACCGTTAGAAACCAATGTCTACAGCTACACTGAACAAAAAATATAAACGCAACATGTAAAGTGTTGGTCGCATGATTCATGAGCTGAAATAAAAGATCCCAGAAATGTTCCACCCGCACAAAAAAAGTATTTCTCTGATTTTGTGAACACATTTGTTTACATCCCTGTTAGTGAGCATTTCTCCTTTGCCAAGATAATCCATCCACCTGACAGGTGTGGCATATCAAGAAGCTGATTAAATAGCATGGTCATTACACAGGTGTACCTTGTGTTGGGGACAATAAAAGGCCACTTTAAAATGTGGGGTTTTGTCACACAACACAATGCCACAGATGTCTCAAGTTTTGAGGGAGCGTACAATTGGCATCTTGACTGCAGGAATGTCAACGAAAGCTTTTGCCAGAGAATAGAATTTTAATTTCTCTACCATAAGTCGCCTCCAATGTCATTTTAGAGAATTTGGCAGTGTACATACAAAACGGCCGCACAACCGCAGATCACGTGTAATCACGCACAGCTGATGAAACTGTGGGTTTGCACAACCAAAGAATTTCTGCACAAACTGTCAAACAGTCTCAGGGAAGCTCATCTACGTGCTCGTCGTCCTCACCAGGGTCTTGTAACCGAGACTTCAGTGGGCAAATGCTCACTTTCAATGGCCACTGGCAAGCTGGAGACGTGCTCTTCATGGATGAATCCCAGTTTCCACTGTTCCCGGGCAAATGGCAGACAGCATGTATGGCATCGTTTGGGTGAGCTATTTGCTGATGTCAACTTCGTGAACAGAGTGCCCCATGGTGGCGATGGGGTTATGGTATGGGCAGGAATAAGTTATGGACAATGAACACAATAGCATTTTATTGACATCAATTTGAATGCACAGAGATACCGTGATGAGATCCTGAGGTCCATTGTCGTGCCATTCATCCACCGCCATCACCTCGTGTTTCAACATGATAATACACAGGCCTTGTCGCAAAGAGCTGTATACAATTCCTCGAAGCTGAAAATGTCCCAGTTCTTCCATGGCCTGCATACTCACCAGACGTCACCTATTGAGCATGTTTGGGATGCTCTGGATCGAAGTGGATCGACGTGTACGACAGCGTGTTCCAGTTCCCGCCAACATCCAGCAGCTTCTCACAGCCATTGAAGAGGAGTGGGACAACATTCCACAGGCCTCAATCAACAACCTGATCGACTCTATGTGAAGGTGATGTGTCGCGCTGCATGAGACAAACGGTGGTCACACCAGATACGGACTGGTTTTACATTTACATTTACATTTAAGTCATTTAGCAGACGCTCTTATCCAGAGCGACTTACAAATTGGAAAGTTCATACATATTCATCCTGGTCCCCCCGTGGGAATTGAACCCTGGTCCCCCCGTGGGAATTGAACCCACAACTCTGGCGTTGCAAGCGCCATGCTCTACCAACTGAGCCACACGACACACACACTGATCCACGCCCCTACCTTATTTTTTTTAAGGTACAGTATCTGTTACCAACAGATGCATATTTGTATTCCCAGTCGTGAAATCCAGAGATTATGGCATATTGAATTTATTTCAATTGACTGATTTCCTTATATGAACTGTAACTCAGTCAAATATTTAAAAATGTTGCATTTTGTGTTTATATTTTTGTTCAGTGTAGATTACATTCAGTTGGCTTTGTAACGGCAGCCTTCCTCCTCTTCGTCTGAAGAGGAGGTGTAGCAGGGATCGGACCAAGACGCAGCGTAGCTCGTGTTCAACATGTTTTTAATAAACAAGACGAAACTGTGAACACTTACAAAACTACAAAATAACAAATGTGGCAAACCGAAACAGCCGTATCTGGTGCAGAGAAAACACAGAGACAGGAAACAACCACCCACAAACCCCAACACAAAACAAGCCACCTATATATGATTCCCAATCAGAGACAACACAAAACATCTGCCTCTGATTGAGAACCATATTAGGCCAAACATAGAAACGGACAAACTAGACACACAACATAGAATGCCCACCCAGCTCACGTCCTGACCAACACTAAAACAAGCAAAACACACAAGAACTAGGGTCAGAACGTGACAGGCTTGGTTAAACCCGTGTAAATGCTGTCCCCACTGGGGACAGACGTCAGTTTAACGTCTAGTTTTCATTTACATTTGGTTGAATTGTCAACGAACGTGAATTCAAAAGTGAAATCAACCAAACATTTTTGCCATGTAATTGGATTTAGGTTAATTAAAAGTTGGGTGAAAAAAAGACAAACATTTCCAAAATGTCTGTACGTTGATGACTTTTTCCAAATCCACTTAGTTTTCCATGTTTATTAGATTGAAATGCTTGTGCTTCTAGTTCTGACAATGCAGTAATAACCAACGAGTAATCTAACCTAACAATCCCACAACTACTACCTTATACACACACACGTGTAAAGGGATAAAGAATATGTACATAAAGATATATGAATGAGTGATGGTACAGAACGGCATAGGCAAGATGCAGTAGATGGTATCGAGTACACTCGCATTAACATCTGCTAACCATGTGTATGTGACAAATAAGATTTGATTTGATTTGAATTATTAGATTGAATTCACATGAAATCACATTTGTTGTTGAAATTATGTGGAAACAACATTGACTCTACCAGTTTGTGCCCAGTTGGATTTCAGTCTGGTATAACCAGGCTAAGAGTCAGTGTAGAGTTTCAGTCTGGTATAACCAGGCTAACAGTCAGTGTAGAGTTTCAGTCTGGTATAACCAGGCTAACATTCAGTGTAGAGTTTCAATCTGGTATAACCAGGCTAAGAGTCAGTGTAGAGTTTCAGTCTGGTATAACCAGGCTAACATTCAGTGTAGAGTTTCAGTCTGGTAAAACCAGGCTAACATTCAGTGTAGAGTTTCAGTATGGTATAACCAGGCTAACATTCAGTGTAGAGTTTCAGTCTGGTATAACCAGGCTAACATTCAGTGTAGAGTTTCAGTCTGGTAAAACCAGGCTAACATTCAGTGTAGAGTTTCAGTCTGGTAAAACCAGGCTAACATTCAGTGTAGAGTTTCAGTCTGGTAAAACCAGGCTAACATTCAGTGTAGAGTTTCAGTCTGGTAAAACCAGGCTAACATTCAGTGTAGAGTTTCAGTCTGGTATAACCAGGCTAACATTCAGTGTAGAGTTTCAGTCTGGTAAAACCAGGCTAACAGTCAGTGTAGAGTTTCAGTCTGGTGAAACCAGGCTAACAGTCAGTGTAGAGTTTCAGTCTGGTATAACCAGGCTAACATTCAGTGTAGCGTTTCAGTCTGGTATAACCAGGCTAACATTCAGTGTAGAGTTTCAGTCTGGTAAAACCAGGCTAACATTCAGTGTAGAGTTTCAGTCTGGTAAAACCAGGCTAACATTCAGTGTAGAGTTTCAGTCTGGTAAAACCAGGCTAACATTCAGTGTAGAGTTTCAGTCTGGTAAAACCAGGCTAACATTCAGTGTAGAGTTTCAGTCTGGTATAATCAGGCTAACATTCAGTGTAGAGTTTCAGTCTGGTATAACCAGGCTAACAGTCAGTGTAGAGTTTCAGTCTGGTAAAACCAGGCTAAGAGTCAGTATAGAGTTTCAGTCTGGTATAACCAGGCTAACAGTCAGTGTAGAGTTTCAGTCTGGTATAACCAGGCTAACAGTCAGTGTAGAGTTTCAGTCTAGTAAAACCAGGCTAACATTCAGTGTAGAGTTTCAGTCTGGTAAAACCAGGCTAACAGTCAGTGTAGAGTTTCAGTCTGATATAACCAGGCTAACATTCAGTGTAGAGTTTCAGTCTGGTAAAATCAGGCTAAGAGTCAGTGTAGAGTTTCAGTCTGGTATAACCAGGCTAACATTCAGTGAAGAGTTTGTCTGGTATAACCAGGCTAACATTCAGTGTAGAGTTTCAGTCTGATATAACCAGGCTAACAGTCAGTATAGAGATTTCAGTCTGGTATAACCAGGCTAACAGTCAGTGTAGAGTTTCAGTCTGGTATAACCAGGCTAAGAGTCAGTGTAGAGTTTCAGTCTGGTATAACCAGGCTAAGAGTCAGTGTAGAGTTTCAGTCTGGTATAACCAGGCTAAGAGGCAGTGTAGAGTTTCAGTCTGGTATAACCAGGCTAAGAGTCAGTATAGAGATTTCAGTCTGGTATAACCAGGCTAACAGTCAGTGTAGAGTTTCAGTCTGGTATAACCAGGCTAAGAGTCAGTGTAGAGTTTCAGTCTGGTATAACCAGGCTAAGAGTCAGTGTAGAGTTTCAGTCTGGTATAACCAGGCTAACATTCAGTGTAGAGTTTCAGTCTGGTATAACCAGGCTAAGAGTCAGTATAGAGATTTCAGTCTGGTATAACCAGGCTAACATTCAGTGTAGAGTTTCAGTCTGGTATAACCAGGCTAAGAGTCAGTGTAGAGTTTCAGTCTGGTATAACCAGGCTAACATTCAGTGTAGAGTTTCAGTCTGGTATAACCAGGCTAACATTCAGTGTAGAGTTTCAGTCTGGTATAACCAGGCTAACAGTCAGTGTAGAGTTTCAGTCTGGTATACTACTACTACTACTACTACTACTCCGCCAGGTCGCAGTTGTAAATGAGAACTTGTTCTCAACTAGCCTACCTGGTTAAATAAAGGTGAAATAACCAGGCTTACATTCAGTATGTGTGGAGGATTCGTTACATAAGACACTTTAAAATGCAACTGATTTAATGTGGATGAGTTGTTTGTAATTCAAAATACTTTAGAAAGAACCATTTAGCTCTATACACACACTCACACATAGAAGTACATACATTTGAATTTGTCCGTTTCATTTTCTTTTTCAAATAAAACTTTGAAAAGTGTTGATCAGCTGGTACAGTAAGTCGCGGGGCAGGGCTGAGAGACACGGTGCACCATGGGAAATTTGAACTTTGACCTGTTGGGAGCAAATGGATCAGACGCAACGTTAGAGCCACAGCAAAGGCTGCTTGGAGCTACAGCATACATCTCTCTCGGGTCTACATCTATACCTATCTATCCCAATCTGTTAAACTTCTTTGATATAGGGGGCAGCATTTTCACTTTTGGATGAATTGCGTGCCCATAGTGAACTGCCTCCTACTCTGTCCCAGATGCTAATATATGCATATTATTATTACTATTGGACATAAAACACTCTGAAGTTTCTAAAACTGTTTGAATGATGTCTGTGAGTATAACAGAACTCAAATGGCAGGCAAAAACCTGAGAAAAAATCCTAACAGGAAGTGAGAATTCTGAGACTGGTCAATGTTCAACTCATCGCCTATTCAATTCCCTGTAAGATATGGATCTGTTTGCACTTCCTACGCCTTCCACTAGATGTCAACAGTCTGTAGAACATGGAATGAAGCCTCTAGTGTGATGTGGGGCCGGATGGGAGGTGTTTCAGTCATTGGTCTGGCAGAATGCCAGTTCCTGGTCATGCGCGTTCCTCATGATATCGCCTTGCGTTCCATAACTTCTACAGACAGGAATGCTCCGGTTGGAACGTTATTGGATATATATAATAACAACATCCTGAAGATTGATTCTCTACTTAGTTTGACCAGTTTATTCGACCTGTTATATAACTTTTTGAAGTTTTCGTCCGAGTTAGCCTGCATCTGCGTGAGCGTTTGGACATGTGCACTAAACATGCTAGCAAAAGTAGCTACTTAGACATAAGTAATGGACATTATCGAACAAAACAATGATTTATTGTGGAACTGGGATTCCTGGGAATGCATTCTGATGAAGATGATCAAAGGTAAGGGAATATTTATGATGTAATTTCGTATTTCTGTTGAAGTCATTGCATGCGTGAAAATATTTTTTTTTCTCTGGAATTCCTGAGGACGCATCCAATAATCCAGAGGGCACGATCAGAGAATTCATGCAATCCGTCTCGAAACTTCCTATAGAGACTGTAAACAAGGAGGCTTGTTTACACAGACCTGGAGCTCGGAGCGACAAGACCAAGGGTCCCCGACCGATCATCGCAAAATTTGAACACTACCAACAAAAGGAGCTGATCAAAAGCAGAGGAAGGGAGCTTAAAGGGACCAAATTCGGTCTCAATGACCAATTTCCAAGGGAGATAAACGAACGTCGTAAGAGACTGTATCCGGTACAAAGACAACAAAGGAAGGATGGTAAGAGTGCCTTTATCATTTACATTTACATTTACATTTAAGTCATTTAGCAGACGCTCTTATCCAGAGCGACTTACAAATTGGTGCATTCACCTTATGACATCCAGTGGAACAGCCACTTTACAATAGTGCATCTAAATCTTTTAAGGGGGGGGGGGGGGGGGGTCAGAAGGATTACTTTATCCTATCCTAGGTATTCCTTAAAGAGGTGGGGTTTCAGGTGTCTCCGGAAGGTGGTGATTGACTCCGCTGTCCTGGCGTCGTGAGGGAGTTTGTTCCACCATTGGGGTGCCAGAGCGGCGAACAGTTTTGACTGGGCTGAGCGGGAACTGTACTTCCTCAGTGGTAGGGAGGCGAGCAGGCCAGAGGTGGATGAACGCAGTGCCCTTGTTTGGGTGTAGGGCCTGATCAGAGCCTGAAGGTACTGAGGTGCCGTTCCCCTCACAGCTCCGTAGGCAAGCACCATGGTCTTGTAGCGGATGCGAGCTTCAATTGGAAGCCAGTGGAGAGAGCGGAGGAGCGGGGTGACGTGAGAGAACTTGGGAAGGTTGAACACCAGACGGGCTGCGGCGTTCTGGATGAGTTGTAGGGGTTTAATGGCACAGGCAGGGAGCCCAGCCAGCAGCGAGTTGCAGTAATCCAGACGGGAGATGACAAGTGCCTGGATTAGGACCTGCGCCGCTTCCTGTGTGAGGCAGGGTCGTACTCTGCGGATGTTGTAGAGCATGAACCTACAGGAACGGGCCACCGCCTTGATGTTATTTGAGAACGACAGGGTGTTGTCCAGGATCACGCCAAGGTTCTTAGCGCTCTGGGAGGAGGACACAATGGAGTTGTCAACCGTGATGGCGAGATCATGGAACGGGCAGTCCTTCCCCGGGAGGAAGAGCAGCTCCGTCTTGCCGAGGTTCAGCTTGAGGTGGTGATCCGTCATCCACACTGATATGTCTGCCAGACATGCAGAGATGCGATTCGCCACCTGGTCATCAGAAGGGGGAAAGGAGAAGATTAATTGTGTGTCGTCTGCATAGCAATGATAGGAGAGACCATGTGAGGTTATGACAGAGCCAAGTGACTTGGTGTATAGCGAGAATAGGAGAGGGCCTAGAACAGAGCCCTGGGGGACACCAGTGGTGAGAGCACGTGGTGAGGAGACAGATTCTCGCCACGCCACCTGGTAGGAGCGACCTGTCAGGTAGGACGCAATCCAGGCGTGGGCCGCGCCGGAGATGCCCAACTCGGAGAGGGTGGAGAGGAGGATCTGATGGTTCACAGTATCGAAGGCAGCCGATAGGTCTAGAAGGATGAGAGCAGAGGAGAGAGAGTTAGCTTTAGCAGTGCGGAGCGCCTCCGTGATACAGAGAAGAGCAGTCTCAGTTGAATGACTAGTCTTGAAACCTGACTGATTTGGATCAAGAAGGTCATTCTGAGAGAGATAGCAGGAGAGCTGGCCAAGGACGGCACGTTCAAGAGTTTTGGAGAGAAAAGAAAGAAGGGATACTGGTCTGTAGTTGTTGACATCGGAGGGATCGAGTGTAGGTTTTTTCAGAAGGGGTGCAACTCTCGCTCTCTTGAAGACGGAAGGGACGTAGCCAGCGGTCAGGGATGAGTTGATGAGCGAGGTGAGGTAAGGGAGAAGGTCTCCGGAAATGGTCTGGAGAAGAGAGGAGGGGATAGGGTCAAGCGGGCAGGTTGTTGGGCGGCCGGCCGTCACAAGACGCGAGATTTCATCTGGAGAGAGAGGGGAGAAAGAGGTCAGAGCACAGGGTAGGGCAGTGTGAGCAGAACCAGCGGTGTCGTTTGACTTAGCAAACGAGGATCGGATGTCGTCGACCTTCTTTTCAAAATGGTTGACGAAGTCATCTGCAGAGAGGGAGGAGGGGGGGGGAGGGGGAGGAGGATTCAGGAGGGAGGAGAAGGTGGCAAAGAGCTTCCTAGGGTTAGAGGCAGATGCTTGGAATTTAGAGTGATAGAAAGTGGCTTTAGCAGCAGAGACAGAAGAGGAAAATGTAGAGAGGAGGGAGTGAAAGGATGCCAGATCCGCAGGGAGGCGAGTTTTCCTCCATTTCCGCTCGGCTGCCCGGAGCCCTGTTCTGTGAACTCGCAATGAGTCGTCGAGCCACGGAGCAGGAGGGGAGGACCGAGCCGGCCTGGAGGATAGGGGACATAGAGAGTCAAAGGATGCAGAAAGGGAGGAGAGGAGGGTTGAGGAGGCAGAGTCAGGAGATAGGTTAGAGAAGGTTTGAGCAGAGGGAAGAGATGATAGGATGGAAGAGGAGAGAGTAGCGGGGGAGAGAGAGCGAAGGTTGGGACGGCGCGATACCATCCGAGTAGGGGCAGTGTGGGAAGTGTTGGATGAGAGCGAGAGGGAAAAGGATACAAGGTAGTGGTCGGAGACTTGGAGGGGAGTTGCGATGAGGTTAGTGGAAGAACAGCATCTAGTAGAGATGAGGTCAAGCGTATTGCCTGCCTTGTGAGTAGGGGGGGAAGGTGAGAGGGTGTGGTCAAAAGAGGAGAGGAGTGGAAAGAAGGAGGCAGAAAGGAATGAGTCAAAGGTAGACGTGGGGAGGTTAAAGTCACCCAGAACTGTGAGAGGTGAGCCGTCCTCAGGAAAGGAGCTTATCAAGGCATCAAGCTCATTGATGAACTCTCCGAGGGAACCTGGAGGGCGATAAATGATAAGGATGTTAAGCTTGAAAGGGCTGGTAACTGTGACAGCATGGAATTCAAAGGAGGCGATAGACAGATGGGTAAGGGGAGAAAGAGAGAATGACCACTTGGGAGAGATGAGGATCCCGGTGCCACCACCCCGCTGACCAGAAGCTCTCGGGGTGTGCGAGAACACGTGGGCAGACGAGGAGAGAGCAGTAGGAGTGGCAGTGTTATCTGTGGTGATCCATGTTTCCGTCAGTGCCAAGAAGTCGAGGGACTGGAGGGAAGCATAGGCTGAGATGAACTCTGCCTTGTTGGCCGCAGATCGGCAGTTCCAGAGGCTGCCGGAGACCTGGAACTCCACGTGGGTCGTGCGCGCTGGGACCACCAGGTTAGGGTGGCCGCGGCCACGCGGTGTGAAGCGTTTGTATGGTCTGTGCAGAGAGGAGAGAACAGGGATAGACAGACACATAGTTGACAGGCTACAGAAGAGGCTACGCTAATGCAAAGGAGATTGGAATGACAAGTGGACTACACGTCTCGAATGTTCAGAAAGTTAAGCTTACGTTGCAAAAATCTTATTGACTAAAGTGATTAAAATGATACAGTACTGCTGAAGTAGGCTAGCTAGCAGTGGCTGCGTTGTTGACTTTGTTAGAAAGTGTAGCTGGCTAGGTAACCTCGATAGCTAGCTAGGTAACCTCGGTAACTGGCTAGATAATTAGTCTAAACTACACAATTGTCTTAGATACAAGGACAGCAAAGACAACTATGTAGCTAGCTAACACTACACTAATCAAATCGTTCCGTTGTAATGTAATAGTTTCTACAGTGCTGCTATTCGGTAGAAGTTGGCTAGCTAGCAGTGTGACTAGGTAGGAGAACGGCAGCGCGGCGGACGAAAATAGCTGGCTAGCTAACCGATAATTACTCTAGACTACGAATGTAATAGTTTCTACAGTGCTGCTAACACTACACTAATCAAGTCGTTCCGTTGTTCCGTTGAATGTAATAGTTTCTACAGTGCTGCTATTCGGTGGCTAGCTGGCTAGCTAGCTAGCAGTGTTGACTACGTTACGTTACGTTAAAAGAACGAAAATAGCTGGCTAGCTAACCGAAACTGGCTAGCTAACGCAACTATCTTAGATACAAAGACAGCAAAGACAACTATGTAGCTAGCTAACACTACACTAATCAAGTCGTTCCGTTGTTCCGTTGAATGTAATAGTTTCTACAGTGCTGCTATTCGGTGGCTAGCTGGCTAGCTAGCAGTGTTGACTACGTTACGTTACGTTACGTTAAAAGGACGAAAATAGCTGGCTAGCTAACCGATAGTCTAAACTACCCAATTATCTTAGATACAAAGACAGCAAAGACAACTATGTAGCTAGCTAACACTACACTAATCAAGTCGTTCCGTTGTTCCGTTGAATGTAATAGTTTCTACAGTGCTGCTATTCGGTGGCTAGCTGGCTAGCTAGCTAGCAGTGTTGACTACGTTACGTTACGTTAAAAGAACGAAAATAGCTGGCTAGCTAACCGAAATTGTGGACAAACTCTTTATAGATGGACAGCTATTCTGAGACAGCTCCATAACACCGTGGCTGTGCTAAATTCTACAGGGACTTCAGGTTACGGGGGGAAAAAGAAGGTATGGGAACTGTAAAAATATCTGAACATTATAAAGTGGATATGAACACACTCAGTTACATGCTTGCTTACACATACGGACTTATACATAGACACACACACACCTGATCTCGCTCTCTTCTCCTCTTCTCTCCCTCTCTATTGTCAAGAACTGTTTTATAATTTAATGTGTTTATTGTTTGTCTATCTTTTTTATGTATTTGTCTACAAGTTTATATATGTTTAGAACAAGCAAGGGGAAGATATCAGAATAGGGGCATTGGGGAATAATAACATATTGTATGGAATACATTTGTACTGTAGTGAAGTCGTCTCTAGAGTAATGCAAGGTCTCTTTCATGATCATGTGAAACGTCAATTGCTATGGAAATGCTGGGATGTGATTTTCAATTACGTTAAAGGTAATTACGATGCAACTATGATAGTGATACGATATGGATTACAATTATCATCATGAATATTAAGGCTATACGCACTACATGTTACACACATAGACACTCAACCATGCAAATTGGCAGAGTTATTATTTATTTTGGACATCACAGATTATAGTCTTACTCTTATACAGACATCGTACACACTCTCACTAAATCACATCCATTATCATACACATCAACCTACTCAGATTTGTTACACACATAATATCTTGTCTCAATTTTCTAACATCTGTGGCATTGGCTCACAGGCAAACAGGCAAGGGAATAAAACAAATAGTTCTAGAACCTATTTCTTGAATTCTAAATATCAGACCTTTGAAAGCTCTAGTTTTGTCCGTCATAATACCTCTGATGACAGTAACTTTACAAGCACTAATGATGGTCAATTTAGACTGAGAATAGTATCTAGTTATGGTAAGGGGTGAAATAAGTAAAGCCAGCTATAATTGTAACGGTTTATCAGATTATAAAAAAAGAAGATCAGTCTTTACATGGCTTAAAGAAAAGGAATATAACATATACTGTTTACAGGAAACTCACTCTACATCCTGATGAAGTTGTGTGGAAAAAGGAATGGGGTGGTGAAATAATGTTCTGTCATGGACAAAGGAACTCAAAGGGTGTGATGATACTAATTAACAAAAATTTCGATCTGAATGTGTAAATAGTCAGGAATGATTCGCAAGGAAGATGGATCATCCTGAATATGAAAGTGGATGAAAAAGAGACTTGGCTCATTAATCTATATGGTCCAAATCAGGATGATCCATACTTCTTCGAAAACATTTATACCAATTTATTGAACTTACATGCAACAAATGATCTAATCATTATGGTAGGAGACTATAACACTGTTAAGTACCTCAATGGACCATAAAGGTAATCACTCTACAAACTATCATCACCGTGCCCTTAAGGAAATCACAAATATTATGGACACATTAGAAATAGTGGATATTTGGAGGCTAAAAAACCCCAGACGTAGTGAGATATACATGAAGGAGACTTAATCAAGCTGGTCGTCTTTTGACTACTTTCTTGTCTCTTTCTCTCTTGAATCAAAGGTTAAAAAGGTTTGAATAGGAGACAGAATGCGATCGGATCATCATCTAATTGGCCTTCACATAACTCTTATAGATTGTCCACATGGACGGGGATATTGGAAATTTAATCCAAGTTTACTGGAGGACAACTTATTTTTAACTAAAGAGAAAATAATTTATAACTGAATTTTTCCAGTATAATATAGGTTCAGCAAATCCCCTTATTGTTTGGGATACCTTTAAATGTAGCTTCACGGGTCATTCAATTCAATATTCATCAATAATAAAAAAGCAGTTTCTGGCTAAAGAGACAAGACTAATAAGGGAAATCCATGAACCGATAGTACAGGTGGATAGCAATAAAAACAATACTACAGAGATACTAAATAAGATAGAAGAAAAAACTAAAAGAACTTGAGGAACTTATTCCAGAACAATCTAATGTAATCTATTACAAAAATAAAGCAAATTGGATGGAATATTGGGGAAAAATGCACAAAATTCTTCCTGAATCTCCAATACAGGAATGCTAACAAAGGGAATTTGCAGAAACTCGTTACTGAAGACGGAGTCATCTATGATTCTCTGAATGATATTTTAAAAGAGGAAGCAAATTATTTTAGGCAGATGTTCTCTTTTCCCTCTCATCCTTTCCCACTGAATGAAGATTATGGTAAGGAATTCTTTCCGAAAAAGATAAAAAAATTAAAATTAACAAATGTACAGAAAGACCAGTGCGAAGGCCAGATTACAAAATATAAAGACCCAGTCTACAAATATCTATTTGTAATGGCCATCGAAATGCTAGCTATTAAAATCAGATCCAATAACAACATTAGAGGATTAGAAATCCAAGGCTTAAAAACAAAGGTGTCCATGTATGCCGATGACTCAAGTTTTATATTAAGTCCGCAAGCTAGATCCCTGCAATGTCTCATTGAAGATCTAGATCACTTTTCTGTACTCTCTGGACTAAAACCTAATTATGATAAGTGTACAATATTACGTATTGGATCCTTAAAAAATACTACTTTTACATCCCCTTGCAGCTTACCTATAATTGATGGTGAAGACATACTCGTATTCATATCACAAAATATAGAAATAATCTCTCCACAATGAATTTCAATAGAAAACTTGTAAAAATAGACAAGATCCTGCAACCATGGAGAGGTAAATACCGGTCCATTAATGAAAAAATTGCCCTGATTAACTCCTTAGTCATATCTCAGTTTATTCACTTACTTATGGAGCTGCCTACTCCTGATGATTCGTTTTTCAAATCATATGAGCAAAACATATTTCACTTTATCTGGGACGCTAAACCAGACAAAATAAAACGTGCCTATCTGTATAATGAATATGAACTGGGTGGGTTGAGATTATTAAATATAAAAACACTAAACCTCTCTCTGAAAGCTTCACTCATTCAAAAGTTTTATTTCAACCCTAAATGGTTCTCCAGTAGATTAATAAGAAAAGCTCATCCATGTTTAAAAATGGCCTTTTTGCAGATTGCCATGTCTCATTTTCTATTAATTGAAAATTATACTTTTTTCAAAGTATCTCTCTTTTTCAAAAGGGCATTGCAGAGCTGGTTACAATTTCAATTTCATCCCCCTGAAAAGATTGAACAAATATTACAACAAATATTATGGCTGAACTCAAATGTGCTGGTTGATAAAATACCTGTATTTATGGGAAAGATGTTAGAAAAGGGTATTTTGTTCTGAAATGATATTGTAAATCGGAATGGTAAGAGGTATGTCCATCATGGAGTTATCAGAATTGTACAGGGAGGTCTGCTCAATCCAAGAGTACAACCAATTGATTACAGCATTGCCCCAAAAATGGAAGAGGCAGGTGGCAGTGGGAGGAGGTAGGGAACTGGTCTGTCTGCCCAATATAAAGGATCAAAATGGAGGAGACAGGTGGCAGCGGGAGGAGGTAGGGAACTGGTCTGTCTGCCCAATATAAAGGATCAAAATGGAGGAGGTAGGGAACTGGTCTGTCTGCCCAATATAAAGGATCAAAATGGAGGAGGCTGGTGGCAGCGGGAGGAGGAAGGGAACTGGTCTGTCTGCCCAATATAAAGGATCAAAATGGAGGAGGTAGGGAACTGGTCTGTCTGCCCAATATAAAGGATCAAAATGGAGGAGGCTGGTGGCAGCGGGAGGAGGAAGGGAACTGGTCTGTCTGCCCAATATAAAGGATCAAAATGGAGGAGGTAGGGAACTGGTCTGTCTGCCCAATATAAAGGATCAAAATGGAGGAGGCTGGTGGCAGCGGGAGGAGGAAGGGAACTGGTCTGTCTGCCCAATATAAAGGATCAAAACTGGCAGAGGAATAAAAATAGCATAAATAGGAAAGTATCAGAGTTTCATTTGAGGACCAGGATGTTGACAACTGTGCCATACAGATTGCAAAATAGTTGGGAAGAGATTTTTGATGTAACGATTCCATGGTACAGGGTGTATGAGTTGATATATAAAACAACGCAAGATTCAAGACTTCGTGCTTTTCAGCTAAAATTATTATATAAAATTCTTGCCACCAACAAAATGTTGAATATTTGGGGCATGAAATCATCGAAGCTCTGCAGATTTTGTTGTGAGGATACAGAATCAATAGACCATTTATTTTGGTATTGCCCTCAGGTAGCCTGTTTCTGGTCTCAGGTTCAGGAATGGCTGAAAATGCATAGCATTGATCTAAAATTGACCCTAGAAATAGTACTGTTAGGAGATCTGGAGAGACCGGGTCAGTCAATTACTAATATACTAATACTCTTAGTAAAAGTATTTATCTTCAACTCGCAATCTGTGGATTCTATTCGATTAGATAGATTGAAATTGTACATTAAACATCATAGCATAGTTGAAAGATATGTGTTGCGTAGAAACAGGAAGTGGGTGGCCAGCAGAGATAGATGGGATGGGCCGAGGGGAGCTGAGGGTGGCCAGCAGAGATAGATGGGATGGGCTGAGGGAAGCTGAGGGTGGCCAGCAGAGATAGATGGGATGGGCTGAGGGGAGCTGAGGGTGGCCAGCAGAGATAGATGGGATGGGCTGAGGGGAGCTGAGGGTTGGGATGTGGAATTGGAGACAAGTGGGAGTGGAGTTGCTGTGTGAGAGATAGATGGGATGGGCTGAGGGAAGCTGAGGGTTGGGATGTGGAATTGGAGACAAGTGGGAGTGGAGTTGCTGTGTGAGAGATAGACTGATGGTCAAAGATAAAAGTTTTTTTTTTTAAGTCAAAATAAAACACAATTAAAAAGTACATTTGAATGACACTAAGTGGCAATGTTTTTACAACTAATGCCGGTTTGCCTGAGGCTGATGCCGTGCAGGTGTTTGTACACATGCATATACACACACTCTCATTCAAATAAACACATACAAGAACACACACACATACATGTAATAGTGCCAGACATGCACACAAACATATACAGTTGGCATTGCTGTTATAATTTCAGTTGTCCTTGACGTCCTTTGTTTTAAATGTATTATTATTTTTATTTTGTTTCATTGTTGTTTGCTGTTTTCTTCTGTCTTTTCCTTTTTTCTCTTTAGTTCTCTTGGTTGTTGGTGCATTGGGGGGTTCTTGGGGGTGGGGAATGGAATTAAATATTGTTTTTGTTTTTTCCCGGGGGGGGGGGGACTGTGGGAGGGGTATCGAATGGTTGAGGGACAGCTATTGGGGAACTGTGGGGGGAGGATTGAGCAGGGCATTGACCCTGGATGCTTCTGTGTGTCGCTCTGAATGGGAATCTGTTGGATGACTGGTATGATGTAGTTATTGAGCGGCTTCACTGCAGGTATATTGTATGTTTCGAATATCCAATAAGAAAAAAAAAAAAAAAAAATTTAAATGAAATTTAATTTAAAAAGAATAATAATAATAAGGCCCGAGGAGGTATGGTATATGGCCAATATGCCACGGCTAAGGGCTGTTCTTACTCACGACGCAAAGCGGAGTTCCTGGATACAGTCCTTAGCCGTGGTATATTGGCCATATATCACAAACCTCCGAGGTGCCTTATTGCTATTATAAACTGGTTACCAACGTAATTAGTCAAAATAAATGTTTTTTCATACCTGTGGTATACGGTCTGATATACCACGGCTGTCAGCCAATCAGCATTCAGGGGTCAAACGAACCAGTTTATAATATACAGTATACTTTATGATGGTCATTGTCAGCATAACACCAGAGTAGAACTGAGACCAGTGGTCTCCTGTCTGTCCTCTGCCCTGAGCATCACACTCACTCACACATACACACACAAACACACAAACCATACAATCAACACACACACACACACACACACACACACACCATAAACTCAACACATCACACAGCAACACTTATTTTTCATTTTTCCAGTGCTGCTGCTGGTGGTTTTAGCAGCAGGATCCCCAGTGCCTCTCTGCTCCTGGGGGTGTGTAGGAGGCTCTGGGACCCCCTCTGGTAGCTCCCTGTGGTTCAGCGGAGATGGGCTGCTGTGTGGCGACATGTCCCCTGACGTCTCCTCTGGTGTTCTAAGCTGGCCTGGGCCTGGGACCACCCTCCCCACCGGGACCACCCTCCCCACCACCACCACACCCCCAGCACCTGAGAGGACGTCTGCTGCCGAAGTCGCGACGGACGCTCTCTGCCGGGCCTCCATCTCAGACAGTCTATAGGCCATCTGGAGATCTTCCTTCTCCTCACTGGGGACGTCAGGGCAGTGGAAGTAGGAGGATGAGCTGAAGGAGCTCTGGGCCATAGACCGGGGGTCAGAGATGGGGCTTGGTCGGTGTGGATGGGTCTGGGTCTGGAGCTCCACTGGTACCATCCTCTCTGCCTGCTGCTGGAGGTGTTGCCTGGCTGTGTGTGAGGGTTGACTGGGGGGCGGTTGGTCTCTCTTGCTGAGCTCTGGAGACAAAGACAACTCATCCTCCACACCTGGGGGTCAGGAGGGGGTACGAAGGGGGTCAGGAGGGGGACAGGAGGGGGTGATGAGGGTGTCAGGAGGGGTACAGAAGGGGGTGATGAGGGTGTCAGGAGGGGTACGAAGGGGGTCAGGAGGGGGACAGGAGGGGTACAGAAGGGGGTGATGAGGGTGTCAGGAGGGGTACAGAAGGGGGTGATGAGGGTGTCAGGAGGGGTACAGAAGGGGGTGATGAGGGTGTCAGGAGGGGTACAGAAGGGGGTGATGAGGGTGTCAGGAGGGGTACAGAAGGGGGTGATGAGGGTGTCAGGAGGGGTACAGGAGGGGGTGATGAGGGTGTCAGGAGGGGTACAGGAGGGGGTGATGAGGGTGTCAGGAGGGGTACAGGAGGGGGTGATGAGGGTGTCAGGAGGGGTACAGGAGGGGGTGATGAGGGTGTCAGGAGGGGTACAGAAGGGGGTGATGAGGGTGTCAGGAGGGGTACAGGAGGGGGTGATGAGGGTGTCAGGAGGGGTACAGAAGGGGGTGATGAGGGTGTCAGGAGGGGTACAGAAGGGGGTGATGAGGGTGTCAGGAGGGGTACAGAAGGGGGTGATGAGGGTGTCAGGAGGGGTACAGGAGGGGGTGATGAGGGTGTCAGGAGGGGTACAGAAGGGGGTGATGAGGGTGTCAGGAGGGGTACAGGAGGGGGTCATGAGGGGAACAAGAGGGGGACAGGAGGGAGAAAGGAGGGGGTTAGGAGGGTCATGAGGGGGACAGGAGGGGGTCAGGTGGGGGACAGGAGGGAGAAAGGAGGGGGACAGGAGGGAGAAAGTAGGGGGTTAGGAGGGTCATGAGGGGGACAGGAGGGGGTCAGGTGGGGGACAGGAGGGAGAAAGGAGGGGGACAGGAGGGAGAAAGGAGGGGGTTAGGAGGGTCATGAGGGGGACAGGAGGGGGTCAGGTGGGGGACAGGAGGGTCATGAGGGGGACAGGAGGGTGTCAGGAGGGGGACAGGTGGGGGACAGGAGGGGGACAGGAGGGGGACAGGAGGGAGAAAGGAGGGGGACAGGAGGGAGAAAGGAGGGGGTTAGGAGGGTCATGAGGGGGACAGGAGGGGGTCAGGTGGGGGTCAGGAGGGGGACAGGTGGGGGACAGGAGGGAGAACAACACAGACACATTCCTGTAAGAACAGTTGAAAGGGAACTGGATGAGGGAAGGGATGGATACAGGGTGGATGGATTACCATTGATGAGCACCGTCTTCAAGACCCCGTCTTCCTCGATCTCTGTTCTCTCCTGACCGTTTTCTTTGATCCTGGCAGATCAAGAACAGTGATCATCCACATCATCATCACATTTTGGGAAGCAAGTAAAGAGAAGATTCCCTAAAACACACTTCAGTGGCCGTACAGAAAACAGAGAAAGAGAGAGAACAGAGAACTGAGAAAGAGAGAGAACAGAGAACAGAGAAAGAGAGAGAACAGAGAAAGAGAGAGAACAGAGAAAGAGAGAGAACAGAAAACAGAGAACAGAGAGAGAACAGAGAAAGAGAGAGAACAGAGAACAGAGAAAGAGAGAGAACAGAAAACAGAGAACAGAGAGAGAACAGAGAAAGAGAGAGAACAGAGAAAGAGAGAGAACAGAGAACAGAGAAAGAGAGAGAACAGAAAACAGAGAACAGAGAGAGAACAGAGAAAGAGAGAGAACAGAGAACAGAGAAAGAGAGAGAACAGAGAACTGACTTCTTGGTGGTGGTGCGTTTGCCGTTGATGACGCGCGTAGAGGTGGAGACAGACTTGAAATTCCCCATCCTTCCTCCAATGCGGTCCATCCCATCCATTCCACCCATGGAGGAGGAGAAAGAGGTGAAGTCATGCACTGTGAAAGACGGGGAGGAGGAGGAGGAGGAGGAGGAGGAGGACCGGTCAGAATGGAACTAATGAACTAATCAGTGAATGGAGCTGATATAAATGTGTTATTACCATGTTGTTATTACCATGTTGTTATTATTACATGTTGTTGTTATTACCATGTTGTTATTACCACCATGTTGTTGTTATTACCATGTTGTTATTATTACCATGTTGTTATTATTACCATGTTGTTATTATTACCATGTTGTTGTTATTACCATGTTGTTATTATTACCATGTTGTTATTATTACCATGTTGTTATTATTACCATGTTGTTATTACCATGTTGTTATTATTACCATGTTGTTATTATTACCATGTTGTTATTACCATGTTGTTATTATTACCATGTTGTTGTTATTACCATGTTGTTATTATTACCATGTTGTTATTATTACCATGTTGTTATTATTACCATGTTATTATTACCATGTTGTTATTATTACCATGTTGTTATTACCATGTTGTTGTTATTACCATGTTGTTGTTATTACCATGTTGTTATTACCATGTTGTTGTTATTACCATGTTGTTATTATTACCATGTTGTTATTATTACCATGTTGTTATTATTACCATGTTATTATTACCATGTTGTTATTACCATGTTGTTATTATTACCATGTTGTTATTATTACCATGTTATTATTACCATGTTGTTATTATTACCATGTTATTATTACCATGTTGTTATTACCATGTTGTTATTATTACCATGTTGTTATTATTACCATGTTGTTGTTATTACCATGTTGTTGTTATTACCATGTTGTTATTATTACCATGTTGTTATTATTACCATGTTGTTGTTATTACCATGTTGTTATTACCATGTTGTTATTATTACCATGTTGTTATTATTACCATGTTGTTATTACCATGTTGTTGTTACCATGTTGTTATTATTACCATGTTGTTATTATTACCATGTTGTTGTTATTACCATGTTGTTATTATTACCATGTTGTTATTATTACCATGTTGTTATTATTACCATGTTATTATTACCATGTTGTTATTATTACCATGTTATTATTACCATGTTGTTATTACCATGTTGTTATTATTACCATGTTGTTATTATTACCATGTTGTTGTTATTACCATGTTGTTGTTATTACCATGTTGTTATTATTACCATGTTGTTATTATTACCATGTTGTTGTTATTACCATGTTGTTATTACCATGTTGTTATTATTACCATGTTGTTATTATTACCATGTTGTTATTACCATGTTGTTGTTACCATGTTGTTATTATTACCATGTTGTTATTATTACCATGTTATTATTACCATGTTGTTATTATTACCATGTTGTTATTATTACCATGTTGTTATTATTACCATGTTGTTATTATTACCTTGTTGTTGTTATTACCATGTTGTTATTATTACCATGTTGTTATTATTACCATGTTGTTGTTATTACCATGTTGTTGTTATTACCATGTTGTTATTATTACCATGTTGTTATTATTACCATGTTATTATTATTACCATGTTGTTATTATTACCATGTTGTTATTGTTACCATGTTGTTATTATTACCATGTTGTTATTACCATGTTGTTATTATTACCATGTTGTTGTTATTACCATGTTGTTATTATTACCATGTTGTTATTATTACCATGTTGTTATTATTACCATGTTATTATTACCATGTTGTTATTATTACCATGTTGTTATTACCATGTTGTTGTTATTACCATGTTGTTGTTATTACCATGTTGTTATTACCATGTTGTTGTTATTACCATGTTGTTATTATTACCATGTTGTTATTATTACCATGTTATTATTACCATGTTGTTATTACCATGTTGTTATTATTACCATGTTGTTATTATTACCATGTTATTATTACCATGTTGTTATTATTACCATGTTATTATTACCATGTTGTTATTATTACCATGTTATTATTATTACCATGTTGTTGTTATTACCATGTTGTTATTATTACCATGTTGTTATTATTACCATGTTGTTATTACCATGTTGTTATTATTACCATGTTGTTATTATTACCATGTTATTATTACCATGTTGTTATTATTACCATGTTATTATTATTACCATGTTGTTATTATTACCATGTTGTTATTATTACCATGTTGTTATTATTACCATGTTATTATTACCATGTTGTTGTTATTACCATGTTGTTGTTATTACCATGTTGTTGTTATTACCATGTTGTTATTATTACCATGTTGTTATTATTACCATGTTGTTATTACCACCATGTTGTTGTTATTACCATGTTGTTGTTATTACCATGTTATTATTACCATGTTGTTATTATTACCATGTTGTTATTATTACCATGTCATTATTACCATGTTGTTATTATTACCATGTTGTTATTACCATGTTGTTATTACCATGTTGTTATTATTACCATGTTATTATTATTACCATGTTGTTATTATTACCATGTTGTTATTACCATGTTGTTATTATTACCATGTTGTTATTATTACCATGTTGTTATTATTACCATGTTGTTATTATTACCATGTTGTTATTACCACCATGTTGTTGTTATTACCATGTTGTTGTTATTACCATGTTATTATTACCATGTTGTTATTATTACCATGTTGTTATTATTACCATGTCATTATTACCATGTTGTTATTATTACCATGTTGTTATTACCATGTTGTTATTACCATGTTGTTATTATTACCATGTTATTATTATTACCATGTTGTTATTATTACCATGTTGTTATTATTACCATGTTGTTATTATTACCATGTTGTTATTATTACCATGTTGTTATTATTACCATGTTGTTATTATTACCATGTTGTTATTATTACCATGTTATTATTACCATGTTGTTATTATTACCATGTTATTATTATTACCATGTTGTTATTATTACCATGTTGTTATTATTACCATGTTGTTGTTATTACCATGTTGTTATTATTACCATGTTATTATTACCATGTTGTTATTACCATGTTGTTATTACCATGTTGTTATTATTACCATGTTGTTGTTATTACCATGTTATTATTACCATGTTGTTATTATTACCATGTTGTTATTATTACCATGTTATTATTACCATGTTGTTATTACCATGTTGTTATTATTACCATGTTGTTATTATTACCATGTTGTTGTTATTACCATGTTATTATTACCATGTTGTTATTACCATGTTGTTATTATTACCATGTTGTTATTATTACCATGTTATTATTACCATGTTGTTATTATTACCATGTTGTTATTATTACCGTGTTGTTGTTATTACCATGTTATTATTATTACCATGTTATTATTATTACCATGTTGTTATTATTACCGTGTTGTTATTATTACCGTGTTGTTGTTATTACCATGTTATTATTATTACCATGTTATTATTATTACCATGTTGTTATTATTACCATGTTGTTATTATTACCATGTTGTTATTATTACCATGTTATTATTACCATGTTGTTATTATTACCATGTTATTATTATTACCATGTTGTTATTACCATGTTGTTATTATTACCATGTTGTTATTATTACCATGTTGTTGTTATTACCATGTTGTTATTATTACCATGTTATTATTACCATGTTGTTATTACCATGTTGTTATTATTACCATGTTGTTATTATTACCATGTTGTTATTATTACCATGTTGTTATTATTACCATGTTGTTATTACCATGTTGTTATTACCATGTTATTATTACCATGTTGTTATTACCATGTTGTTATTACCATGTTGTTATTACCATGTTGTTATTACCATGTTGTTATTATTACCATGTTGTTATTATTACCATGTTATTATTACCATGTTGTTATTACCATGTTGTTATTATTACCATGTTATTATTACCATGTTGTTATTACCATGTTGTTATTACCATGTTATTATTACCATGTTGTTATTATTACCATGTTATTATTACCATGTTGTTGTTATTACCATGTTGTTATTACCATGTTGTTATTATTACCATGTTGTTATTATTACCATGTTATTATTACCATGTTGTTATTACCATGTTGTTATTACCATGTTATTATTACCATGTTATTATTACCATGTTGTTATTATTACCATGTTGTTATTATTACCATGTTGTTGTTACCATGTTGTTATTATTACCATGTTGTTATTATTACCATGTTGTTATTATTACCATGTTGTTGTTATTACCATGTTGTTATTACCATGTTGTTATTATTACCATGTTGTTATTATTACCATGTTATTATTACCATGTTATTATTACCATGTTGTTATTATTACCATGTTGTTATTATCATGTTGTTATTATTACCATGTTGTTATTATTACCATGTTGTTATTATTACCATGTTGTTGTTATTACCATGTTGTTATTATTACCATGTTATTATTACCATGTTGTTATTATTATCATGTTGTTATTACCATGTTGTTGTTATTACCATGTTGTTATTATTACCATGTTGTTATTATTACCATGTTGTTATTATTACCATGTTGTTATTATTACCATGTTATTATTACCATGTTGTTATTACCATGTTGTTGTTATTACCATGTTGTTATTACCATGTTGTTATTATTACCATGTTGTTATTACCATGTTGTTATTACCATGTTGTTGTTATTACCATGTTGTTGTTATTACCATGTTGTTATCAGTTCTGATTCAAATGACATTCTGTTCCCCTATTATGTGCCCTGGTTGAAAGTAGTGCACTACATAGCTTACAGGGGGCCATTTTTGGGACGTAAACATTGTTTATTACTGACCTCCGGCGGAGGGGAAGGAGGAGAACCGACTGGGGCCGAGCCTCGAAGTGCCAGGATGTCCATGGACGCCACTGTGCATCCCTCTTCCAAAGGCAAAGTCATCTGGGAGAGCAGTCAATACAAGGAGGTAGTGAGACAGGAAGAAGTGTTCGTGTAGCTTGTTTGAACTGCTGAGATTCACAGACGGACTGGTTTCCCGATCAGATTTAGCCTTGACTAAGAAGCACATGAAGACATAGGATACTGTTTAAGGACCGTAGTATATCGGTCAGCCCCACCGAAGAAATTGGCGAAAGGATCCTGGCCACCGAAGAATTCCCGAAACACTTCCTCTGGACTGCGGAATGTGAAGGTGAACCCTGGGAAATCTTCCGGAGCAGGGTGACTACTGGAGCCTGGAGGGAGAGATAAATAAATACATGTTGATTGATAAATATGGACACTACCAACATGGCTGATCAAAAACAGAATAGAACACAAAACCCCAAGAGATAGAACAGAGAGATTCCTTCACCTGTGTTGTTGGGCATTCTGTCTTTGCCATAGGTATCATATGCCTTTGGCTTGCTTCCTGTAAAGATAAGGCCACATTATCTGACCGTTATTAACAACGTCTTCGGGTTCGGTGTCCCTTCCACGGGACGGTTGAGCTAACGTAGGCTAATGCGATTAGCATGAGGTTGTAAGTAACCAGAAAATTTCCCAGGACATAGACATATCTGATATTGACAGAAAGCTTAAATTCTTGTTAACTTCTTCGGGGTAGGGGGCAGCATTTTCACTTTTGGATAAATAGCATGCCCAAATTCAACTGCCTGCTACTCATCCCCAGAATATAAGATATGCATATTATTAGTAGCTTTGGATAGGAAACACTCTGAAGTTTCTAAAACTGTTTGAATCATGTCTGTGAGTATAACAGAACTTATGTAGCAGGCAAAACCCCGAGGACAAACCATTCAGAATTTTGTTTTTGAGGTCACTGTCTTTTCAATGATATTTCATTGGGAAACCAGATTTCAAAGGGACTTGTTTGCAGTTCCTACCGCTTCCACTGGATATCACCAGTCTTTGGAAATTGGTTGAGGTTTTTCCTTTGTGTAATGAAGAAGTACGGCCATCTTAAATGAGAGTCACTTGAAGTAAATTGTTTGAGAGAGGCACATTACCAGAAAAGTTGCGTCAGTTTGTTTTCTTTTGTATTGAACACAGATCATCCCATCTTCAATTTGATCGATTATTAACGTTTAAAAATACCTAACGTTGTATTACAAAAGTAGTTTGAAATGTTTTGGTGAAGTTTACATGTAACTTTTGAGATATTTTGTAGTGACGTTGCGCAAGTTGGAAGCTGTGTTTTTCTGGATGAAACGCGTAAAAATAAATTGACATTTTGGATATACGTATATCGATGGAATTAATCGAACAAAAGGACCATTTGTGATGTTTATAGGACATATTGGAGTGCCAATAAAAGAAGTTCGTCAAAGGTAAGGCATGAATTATATTTTTATTTCTGCGTTTTTTGTCGTGCCTGCAGTGTTGAAATATGCTACTCTCTTTGTTTACTGTTGTGCTATCATCAGATAATAGCATTTTATGCTTTCGCCGAAAAGCCTTTTTGAAATCTGACATGTTGGCTGGATTCACAACGAGTGTAGCTTTAATTTGATATCTTACATGTGTGATTTAATGAAAGTTTGATTTTTATATCATTTTGTTTGAATTTGGCGCTCTGCATTTTCCCTGGCTATTGGCCAGGTGGGACGATTGCGTCCCACCTACCCCAGAGAGGTTAATCTAACTGCATTGTCCAATTTACAGTAGCTATTACAGTGAACAAATACCATGCTATTGTTTGAGGAGGGTGCACAATTTTGAACATGAAAGTTATTAATAAACAAATTAGGCACATTTGGGAATTCTTGATACAAAAGTTTTAACATAAATGCAATGGTTCATTGGATCAGTCTAAAAGGTTGCACATACACTGCTGCCATCTAGTGGCCAAAATCTAAATTGCACCTGGGCTGGAATAATACATTATGGCCTTTGTCTTGCATTTTTAAAGATGATGGAACAAAAAAAATGCTAAAGAACGGTTGGTTTTTTTCTTTGTATTATCTTTTACCAGATCTATAGTGTTATATTCTCCTACATTCCTTTCACATTTCCACAAACTTCAAAGTGTTTCCTTTCAAATGGTACCACGAATATGCATATCCTTGCTTCAGGGCCTGAGCTACAGGCAGTTAGAGTTGGGTATGTCATTGTAGGCAACAACAAAGAAATGGGGGGAAAAGGGGCGGATCCTTAAGAGGTTTAAAGTCCACAGAAGAGTAGAGCAAGGGCAATAATGAAGTTAATAACAGATTTAACCAGGTGGTGGTATCTCTTACGGTCTGACAGAACTTCATAGGCCTCAGCCAGCTCCTTAAACTTCCTCTCCGCCTCCTCCTTGTTGTCTGGGTTCTTGTCCGGGTGCCATCGCAGAGCCTGCTTCCTGTACCTTCACATTAGATTAGATACAGTTTATTATCTCATTCAATACCTTTCACACACAGCAACATCTTCAATACTGTTGACAAAACTTGTATTAGCTGCCTTTAAACCTTCTACTGCAGTGGGCTAAATCAGGGTCACATAGGGTGTTTCTTGGTCGTCTTAAACAAATCTACTTTGAAACAAAAGTATACACCTCACACACATAGTTATGAGCTTAACAAAAATAAGACACGTGTACCATGTCAGATATACAGTTAAAATGTATTACATGTTGAGTTTGTATACCAATATTACACTTTACATACATCACAGAAGACTGAAATATAACAAAATTGTTTGACATAGAAACACCAGATTTTCTGCGTATTTTGTTATTTATTTTTATATTCATTATGAGATTATGAAAAATATGAATAACATTCCACCCCTGAGGCCACTAGGTCATTTGACTGCAGGAAAGGGCTGTCACGGCCGTCGTAAGGAGGAGACCAAGGCGCAGCGTGGTAAGCGTACATTCTTCTTTATTAAAAGAACGAACACTGAACAAACAAACTAAATAACAAAACGAACCGTGACGCTAATATGGATAGTGCAGACAGGCAACTACACATAGACAAGAACCCACGAACACCAAAGGGAAAATGGCTACCTAAATATGGTCCCCAATCAGAGACAACGATAAACAGCTGCTTCTGATTGGGAACCATATCAGGCCACCATAGACATATATATACCTAGACCTACAAAATACAAAAACCCTAGACATGACAAAACTAGCATACCCACCCTAGTCACACCCTGACCTAACCAAAATAATAAAGAAAACATAGATAACTCAGGTCAGGGCGTGACAAGGGCTACATGTATGTAATTGTCTGCATCCTCTTATTTCAAGAGGAAAAGTTCGACAACAACACTGTTCCTTTTTGGAGGGGACAGCAAGCAGAGGACAAGTGAGGTAAAGACTACCGAAAATAAAGACTAAAGAAAACTTTTTTTTTTTTAACAAAGAATACTATAGACTATAGAAAACTATAAAAAACTATTAAAAGACTATAGAAGACCATAGAAAACTATTTTTAAAAACAATAGAATACTATAGAAAACTAAAATATATAGAAGACTATAGGAAACTATAGACTATAGAAAACGATAGAATACCATAGAAGACTATGGAAACTATTTAAAAAAATAGAAGACTATAGAAAACTAAAATATATAGAAGAATCTAGAAAACTATAGAAGACAAAGACTATAGAAGACAAAGACTATAGAAGACAAAAACTATAGAAGATATATAGAAGACAAAGACTATAGAAGACAAAGACTATAGAAGACAAAGACTATAGAAGACTATAGAAGACAAAGACTATAGAAGACTATAGAAGACAAAGATTATAGAAGACTATAGAAGACAAAGATTATAGAAGACAAAGACTATAGAAGACAAAGATTATAGAAGACTATAGAAGACAAAGACTATAGAAGACTATAGAAGACAAAGACTATAGAAGACAAAGATTATAGAAGATTATAGAAGACTATAGAAGACAAAGACTATAAAAGACTATAGAAGACAAAGATTATAGAAGATTATAGAAGACAAAGACTATAGAAGACTATAGAAGACTATAGAAGACAGACTATAGAAGACTATAGAAGACAAAGATTATAGAAGATTATAGAAGACAAAGATTATAGAAGACAAAGACTATAGAAGACAAAGATTATAGAAGACTATAGAAGACAAAGACTATAGAAGACTATAGAAGACAAAGACTATAGAAGACAAAGATTATAGAAGATTATAGAAGACTATAGAAGACAAAGACTATAAAAGACTATAGAAGACAAAGATTATAGAAGATTATAGAAGACAAAGACTATAGAAGACTATAGAAGACTATAGAAGACAGACTATAGAAGACTATAGAAGACTGTATAAAACTATAGAAAACTATAGAAGACTACAGAAGACTGTATAAAACTATAGAAGACTGTATAAAACTATAGAAGACTATAAAACTATAGAAGACTATAGAAGACTGTATAAAACTATAGAAGACTACAGAAGACTGTATAAAACTATAGAAGACTGTATAAAACTATAGAAGACTATAGAAGACTGTATAAAACTATAGAAGACTATAGAAGACTGTATAAAACTATAGAAGACTATAGAAGACTGTATAAAACTATAGAAGACTGTATAAAACTATAGAAGACTATAGAAGACTGTATAAAACTATAGAAGACTGTATAAAACTATAGAATACTATAGAAGACTGTATAAAACTATAGAAGACTATAGAAGACTGTATAAAACTATAGAAGACTGTATACAACTATAGAAGACTGTATAAAACTATAGAAAACTATTTTTAAAAACTATAGAAGACTATAAAAAACTACAGAATACTATAGAAGACTATAGAAAACTAAAATATATAGAAGACTATAGAAACTACATAAAACTATAGAAGATTATAGAAGACTATAGAAGACTACAGAAGACTATAGAAGACTACAGAAGACTATAGAAGACTACGGAAGATTATGGAAGACTACAGAAGACTATAGAAGACTACGGAAGATTATGGAAGACTATAGAAGACTATAGAAGACTACAGAAGACTACGGAAGACTATAGAAAACTATAGTAGACTATAGAAGACTATAGAATAGTATAGAAACCTAAAAACTATGGATGACTACAGAAGACTATAGACGACAATAGAAAACTATAGACTAAAGAAGACTATAGAAAACTGTTAAAAAACTATAGAAGACTATAGAAACTATAGAAGACTATAGAAGACTACAGAAGACCATAGAAGACTATGGAAGACTATAGAAGACTACAGAAGACTATAGAATAGTATAGAAGACCATAGAAGACTACAGAAGACTAGAAGACTATAGAATAGTATAGAAAACTACAGAAGACTATAGAAGACTATGGATGACTATAGAAGACTACAGAAGACTATAGAATAGTATAGAAGACTATAGAAGACTATAGAAGACTACAGAAGACTACAGAAGACTATAGAAGACTATAGAAGACTATGGAAGACTATAGAAGACTACAGAAGACTATAGAAGACTATGGAAGACTACAGAAGACCATGGAAGACTACAGAAGATTATAGAAGACTATAGAAGACCATGGAAGACTATAGAAGACTACAGAAGATTATAGAAGACTATAGAAGACCATGGAAGACTATAGAAGACCATGGAAGACCATAGAAGACTATGGAAGACTATAGAAGACTACAGAAGACTATAGAATAGTATAGAAGACTATAGAAGACTACAGAAGACTATAGAAGACTATGGAAGACTATAGAAGACTACAGAAGACTATAGAAGACTATAGAAGACTATAGAAGACTACAGAAGACTATAGAAGACTACAGAAGACTACAGAAGACTATAGAAGACCATGGAAGACTACAGAAGATTATAGAAGACTATAGAAGACCATGGAAGACTATAGAAGACTACAGAAGACTACAGAAGATTATAGAAGACTATAGAAGACCATGGAAGACTATAGAAGACCATGGACGACTATAGAAGACCATGGAAGACTATAGAAGACCATGGAAGACTATAGAAGACCATGGAAGACTATAGAAAACTACAGAATAGTATAGAAACCTAAAATATACAGAAAACTATAAAAGACCATAGAAAACTATAATATATAGAAAACTATCATATTTAGAAAACTATAATATATAGAAAACTACAGAAAACTAAAATATATAGAATATATCATCCTTATAGAAACGGTGCTGAGTCCCTATTCCCTACTTTTGACAGGAGTCTTGGGGGCTCTGGTCAAAAGTAGTGCACTATATACAAAACATTAAGAACACCTGCTCTTTCCATGAGAGACTGACCAGGTGAATCCAGGTGAAAGCTATGATCCCTTATTGATGTCACTTGTTAAATCTACTTCAATCAGTGTACAGTCGTGGCCAAAAGTTTTGAGAATGACACAAATATTAATTTCCACAAAGTTTGCTGCCTCAGTGTCTTTAGATATTTTTGTCAGATGTTACTATGGAATACTGAAGTATAATTACAAGCATTTCATAAGTGTCAAAGGCTTTTATTGACAGTTACATGAAGTTGATGCAAAGAGTCAATATTTGCAGTGTTGACCCTAATTTTTCAAGACCTCTGGAATCAGCCCTGGCATGCTGTCAATTAACTTCAGGGCCACATCCTGACTGATGGCAGCCCATTCTTGCATAATCAATACTTAGCGTTTGTCAGAATTTGTGGGTTTTTGTTTGTTCACCCGCCTATTGAGGATTGACCACATGTTCTCAATGGGATTAAGTTCTGGGGAGTTTCCTGGCCATGGACCCAAAATATCGATGTTTTGTTCCCCGAGCCACTTAGTTATCACTTTTGCCTTATGGCAATGTGCTCCATCATGCTGGAAAAGGCATTGTTCGTCACCAAACTGTTCCTGGATGGTTGGGAGAAGTTGCTCTCGGAGGATGTGTTGGTACCATTCTTTATTCATGGCTGTGTTCTTAGGCAAAATTGTGAGTGAGCCCACTCCCTTGGCTCAGAAGCAACCCCACACATGAATAGTCTCAGGATGCTTTACTGTTGGCATGACACAGGACTGATGGTAGCGCTCACCTTATCTTCTCCGGACAAGCTTTTTTCCCGATGCCCCAAACAATCGGAAAGGGGATTCATCAGAGAAAATGACTTTACCCCAGTCCTCAGCAGTCCAATCCCTGTACCTTTTGCAGAATATCAGTCTGTCCCTGATGTTTTTCCTGGAGAGAAGTGGCTTCTTTGTTGCCCTTCTTGACACCAGGCCATCCTCCAAAAGTGTTCGCCTCACTGTGCATGCAGATGCACTCACACCTGCCTGCTGCCATTCCTGAGCATGCTCTGTGCTGGTGGTGCCCCGATCCCGCAGGTGAATAAACTTTAGGAGACGGTCCTGGCACTTGCTGGACTTTCTTGGGCGCCCTGAAGCCTTCTTCACAACAATTGAACCGCTCTTGAAATTCTTGATGATCCGATAAATGGTTGATTTAGGTGCAATCTTACTGGCAGCAATATCCTTGCCTGTGAATCCCTTTTTGTGCAAAGCAACGATGACGGCACGTGCTTCCTTGCAGTTAACCATGGTTGACAGAGGAAGAACAATAATTCCAAGCACCACCCTCCTTTTGAAGCTTCCAGTCTGTTATTCGAACTCGATCAGCATGACAGAATGATCTCCAGCCCTGTTCTCGTCAACACTCACACCTGTGTTAACGAGAGAATCACTGACATGATGTCAGCTGGTCATTTTGTGGCAGGGCTGAAATGCAGTGGAAATGTTTTGGGGGATTCAGTTCATTTGCATGGCAAAGAGGGACTTTGCAATTAATTGCAAATCATCTGATCACTCAAAACACTCGAACAAAATAACAAAGAGGGAAAACCAAAACTGTCAGGTGCAGACAATAAACAGAAAACAACTACACACAAAACCCAAACGAAAAAGGACAACTTATATATGATCCCCAATCAGAGACAACGATAGACAGCTGCCTCTGATTGGGAACCACACCAACATAGAAATAAAGAAACTATAATGCCCACCCATGTCACACCCTGACCTAACCAAAATAGAGAATAAAAATCTCTCTATGTCCAGGGCGCACATGAAGCCTATATAGGCCTATTTTGGAGTGGAAAGAGACAGATTATAGCGTAGGATGAGTCCTTGAACCAGTCCTTTACTTACGCCTTCTTGATGTCCTCCGGAGAGGCGCTTCTTGACACTCCCAGAACATCATAATAATCCACCATGTCTTCTTCACTGACCTCACTGCAACTGTGGACAACAGCACAAATCTCATCAGTGGGAGAGACACAACAATAGTTCTCAATGACCATATGAATTGGATCTTTTAAAGCCTCGTGGCATCTTATCTTGTGGCATATCGATTAACCAATCAAACTGCTTTATTAGTTTAGTAGAACTGTGTTAACCCTATCATAAACCAGGATTTGTGGTTCTATAATCATACTGTTTATTGTAGTGGTTGACATTTTTTTTGTTCTTTGTACATAAAATAGCTTCAAACCATGTTTAAAACTATCGTAATGATCTCATGGACTGTCAGTCATAGCTAAAAGTTGATAGTGGAAACAATTCCCCATTTGTCGGTTTACCAAAACAAACGTGATATGTTCAGGCTGTTGAAATTGCAAATTGGGCCACTTCCTACTCCACAGACACCAAGCCCCTCCTCCTTCTGTGCTGTGTGGACTGTGCACCTTCCCACTCCACAGACACCAAGCCCCTCCTCCTTCTGTGCTGTGTGGACTGTGCACCTTCCCACTCCACAGACACCAAGCCCCTCCTCCTTCTGTGCTGTGTGGACTGTGCACCTTCCCACTCCACAGACACCAAGCCCCTCCTTCTGTGCTGTGTGGACTGTGCACCTTCCCACTCCACAGACACCAAGCCCCTCCTCCTTCTGTCCTGTGTGGACTGTGCACCTTCCCACTCCACAGACACCAAGCCCCTCCTCCTTCTGTCCTGTGTGGACTGTGCACCTTCCCACTCCACAGACACCAAGCCCCTCCTCCTTCTGTCCTGTGTGGACTGTGCACCTTCCCACTCCACAGACACCAAGCCCCTTCTCCTTCTGTGCTGTGTGGACTGTGCACCTTCCCACTCCACAGACACCAAGCCCCTCCTCCTTCTGCGCTGTGTGGACTGTGCACCTTCCCACTCCACAGACACCAAGCCCCTCCTCCTTCTGCGCTGTGTGGACTGTGCACCTTCCCACTCCACAGACACCGAGCCCCTCCTCCTTCTGCGCTGTGTGGACTGTGCACCTTCCCACTCCACAGACACCGAGCCCCTCCTCCTTCTGCGCTGTGTGGACTGTGCACCTTCCCACTCCACAGACACCAAGCACCTCCTCCTTCTGCGCTGTGTGGACTGTGCACCTTCCCACTCCACAGACACCAAGCCCCTCCTCCTTCTGCGCTGTGTGGACTGTGCACCTTCCCACTCCACAGACACCAAGCCCCTCCTCCTTCTGTGCTGTGTGGACTGTGGACCTTCCCACTCCACAGACACCAAGCCCCTCCTCCTTCTGTGCTGTGTGGACTGTGGACCTTCCCACTCCACAGACACCAAGCCCCTCCTCCTTCTGTGCTGTGTGGACTGTGCACCTTCCCACTCCACAGACACCAAGCCCCTCCTCCTTCTGTGCTGTGTGGACTGTGCACCTTCCTACTCCACAGACACCAAGCCCCTCCTCCTTCTGTGCTGTGTGGACTGTGCACCTTCCTACTCCACAGACACCAAGCCCCTCCTCCTTCTGTGCTGTGTGGACTGTGCACCTTCCCACTCCACAGACACCAAGCCCCTCCTCCTTCTGTCCTGTGTGGACTGTGCACCTTCCCACTCCACAGACACCAAGCCCCTCCTCCTTCTGCGCTGTGTGGACTGTGCACCTTCCCACTCCACAGACACCAAGCCCCTCCTCCTTCTGCGCTGTGTGGACTGTGCACCTTCCCACTCCACAGACACCAAGCCCCTCCTCCTTCTGCGCTGTGTGGACTGTGCACCTTCCCACTCCACAGACACCAAGCCCCTCCTCCTTCTGTGCTGTGTGGACTGTGCACCTTCCAACTCCACAGACACCAAGCCCCTCCTCCTTCTGTCCTGTGTGGACTGTGCACCTTCCCACTCCACAGACACCAAGCCTCTCCACCTTCCACTTACAACAAAGATGAAAGATCACTTATTCCTCTCTGACAACAAGGGGTTTAAACTCGCTATTTGCATTTGAGGTTTGGTCCAACAGAATTGGCTGAAACGCTTAGGTGCATTATTTTACTGTAATAGACGAGAACTTGACCTTTGTAACGATACCCTTTTTATGTCTCAACTCCCAAAATGTAGAACAGAGCAGACCCCTACTAAAACAAGAGTATCAATGAACAGTGGGCCACTAGTCTGTCAGTGGGCCACTAGTCTAGTTGTATTACTGTATTAATACACTGTCAGTGGGCCACTAGTCTAGTTGTATTACTGTATTAATACACTGTCAGTGGGCCACTAGTCTGGTTGTATTACTGTATTAATACACTGTTACTGGGCCACTAGTCTAGTTGTATTACTGTATTAATACACTGTTACTGGGTCACTAGTCTAGTTGTATTACTGTATTAATACACTGTCAGTGGGCCACTAGTCTAGTTGTATTACTGTATTAATACACTGTCAGTGGGCCACTAGTCTAGTTGTATTACTGTATTAATACACTGTCAGTGGGCCACTAGTCTAGTTGTATTACTGTATTAATACACTGTTACTGGGTCACTAGTCTGGTTGTATTACTGTATTAATACTGTAACGACCCTGGGTTTATAAGCGCGGATATAGACTCTGCCGCACGAGCATGCTTTTGGAGCACAGTCGATAGCGCGCTGGACTTTGGGCTTTGGGTCGAGGGTTCGAGACCTGCTCCCTGCCTGTTTCATTACAATACACTTTTAGTGGGCCACTAGTCTAGTTGTATTACTGTATTAATGCACTGTTAATGTTTTGCCTTCAACAGGTGGGATATGAAGCCATGAATTAATTGACAATGACTAATGATATCATTGAGAACGGAGCGTCCTGTAGCCCGGTCAATCTATTCAGCACCAACCAAATAAACCGTGGACCGTAAGGTAATGTTGGACGGGTATACCCCACTGATATTGGCCATATACTCTGAGCTCTCTGGAAGCAGGACACAATATTATTTGGTTATTTTCCAACTCGATCTCCCGAGACCTGACATCCGACAACTGCCAGACAACTGCCAACAGACAGACACACACACACACACACACACACACACACACACACACAACGTCGGCAGCCAGCCGGAGTGTGTTTCAGACTAGACACAATGTTTTAAGACGTGGACACATTGTAACTAAATATTGCCTAATATGGTAAGCATGTAGGCTACGGGCTACGGTAGCATTGGAATGGCAATGTTGTTTTTTGGACTGAACTGAAAGACAAAGTCCACCGCTGGTGATAGTCAATATAATTTTTTGTCGGAAAAGTCCAAAGCAACAAAAATAGGCCCACGCATGAATGGATAACGGGTATTAATAAACGACTGTACCTTTTTTTTTAGGAGTAACAGCGAATGCTTTCCGTCTCTGTCTCTCTCTTCTTAAAATGGAAATAAATTATTGTGGAGAGCCCTTTGGAATACAGTTCGTGACAGGCGGTCCACGGAATAATATTACTCGGTATACCTAAAGACTATTATATATTTATTGAACGTTATGAGTTGCCCGTTTTCCTCCGTGCCCTGCCCTGCACCATAACTCCGCAATCCCCAAACTTCTACAGCTCTTTTCCTGTCTTACCTCCCGACGACTACGTCACAAACAGCTGAGGCGAAGAGAGGGATAGAATGAGAAGGAATATGTCAGTGTTCTGGAACGTCAGTTGCCCTTCCCTGTATGCCTGTTGCATTGCGATGAGCACAAGGGAACAGAACATGATCCCTTCATTTTATACTATTTATAGTGGTTTGAAATGAACGTACAGCTTATATGTGTATTAATACAGTAATACAACTAGACTAGTGGCCCACTGACAGTGTATTAATACAGTAATACAACTAGACTAGTGGCCCACTGACAGTGTATTAATACAGTAATACAACTAGACTAGTGGCCCACTGACAGTGTATTAATACAGTAATACAACTAGACTAGTGGCCCACTAACAGTGTATTAATACAGTAATACAACTAGACTAGTGGCCCACTGACAGTGCATTAATACAGTAATACAACTAGACTAGTGGACCACTGACAGTGTATTAATACAGTAATACAACTAGACTAGTGGCCCACTGACAGTGTATTAATACAGTAATACAACTAGACTAGTGGCCCAGTAACAGTGTATTAATACAGTAATACAACTAGACTAGTGGCCCACTGACAGTGTATTAATACAGTAATACAACTAGACTAGTGGCCCACTAACAGACTAGTGGCACACTGACAGTGTATTAATACAGTAATACAAAAAAAAAACGTTTCGTTCAATGGTTTATTGGAGCTATATAGCGGGTCAAAATACATTTTAAAAGATTGGATTTGGAGGTAAAGCTTAAAAATTAAACAACAGTTCCAGAGCCTTATCCTTGAAAGCAGGCAGCTCTAAATCAAATCAAATTGTATTGGTCACATACACATATTTAACAGATGTTATTGCGAGTGTAGTGAAATGCTTGTGTTCCTAGCTCCAACAGTGCAGTAGTATCTAACTATTCACAACAATACACACAGATCTAAAAGTAAAATAATGGCATTAAGAAATATGTAAATATTAGGATGTGCAATATCGGACTGGCATTGACTAAAATACAGTAGAATAGAATACAGTATATACATATGAGATGAGTAAAGCAGTATGTAAACATTATTAAAGTGACCAGGGATTCCATGTCTATGTATATGGGGCAGCAGCCTCTAAAGTGCAGGGTTGAGTAACCGGGTGGTAGCCCGTTAGTGAGTGGCCTTTAGCTCAGTGCGGGTGTTGCTTGTAATCAATGGCTTCTGGATGGGATATGTACATATTTTCAATGCACTTAATGAAGCTAGTGACGGATGTGGTAAACTCCTCAATCCAATTGGATGAGTCCCGTCCAGTCTGTGCTAGGGAAACAGTCCTGTTGCTTAGCATCCGCTTCATTGGACCACTCCCGTATTGAGAGCTTCACTGGTACTTCCTGTTTGAGTTTTTGCTTGTAAGCAGGAATGAGGAGGATAGAGTTACGGTCAGACTTGACAAATGGAGGGCGAGGGAGAGCTTTGAATGTGTCTCCGTGTGTGGAATACAGATGATCTAGAGTTTTTTTCGTCTCTAGTTGCACAGGTGACATTAGGTAAGAAGGATTTCAATTTTCCTTCACTAAAACCGCCGGCCACTAGGAGCGCCGCCTATGAAGGAGTGTTTTCTTGTTTTTCTTATGGCCTTATACAGCTGGTTGAGTGCGGTCTTAGTGCCAGCATTTGGTTTGTGGTTGTAAATAGACAACTACCTAAAAATATAGATGAAAACTCTCTTGGGACCTAGATTCAGCCGCGGGCCAATTTCTTTCTTGAGCGGATGGTTGGGGGCCGGAAAATAATCAAGCAATTAGGCCCTTAGCCGTGGTATATTGGCCATATACAACAAACCCCCAAGGTGCCTTATTGCTGTTATAAACCGGTTACCAATGTAACCGATGTGAAATGGCTAGCTAGTTTGCGGGGTGCGCGCTAATAGCGTTTCAATCGGTGACGTCACTCGCCTCTGAGACCTTGAAGTAGTTGTTCCCCTTGCTCTGCAAGTAGTTGCTTCCCGCGGCTTTTGTGGAGCGATGGGTAACGATGTTTCGAGGGTGGCTGTTGTCGATGTGTGTAGATGGTCCCTGGTTCGAGCACAGGTAGGGACGAGGAGAGGGATGGAAGCTATACTCTTACATTGATGCTGTTGACCCGGATCACAGATTTCACAACACACTATGTGCCCTTTCGTTTCTGTAAGCTATTTAACAAACCACGACAGACTAACATTAGAATTTGAGTTAATTCCAAGGCAATACATAAAAGACAACATGAAGCAGCCACATACAGTATAACCCATGGAGCACGTTCTGATTGGCCAGCGAAGGGCCAAGCCTCGACCCACTCCACAACTTGTTTATTTGTCAAAACCAATATGAAGGGATGCATAGCGACGCTTTAGTTCGCAATGTTTTATGCTAGAAACAAGCTGTAAAATGCCACCGACGCATACGGGATATCTTTGGTTCGTCTATGACATTCGGAGGCTCCACTACAACCTTCTAGAAGAAGACAAAAGAAAATGGACTTCGCCCGGGAAGCAGTGTGTGATTCTGTCACTATCAATGAACGTTCACCAGTTCAACAGGCTATTAAACAACACGCTAACTCTAAATCAGTCAGGAGCAAGCTAGGTAGCCTAAGAAGGAGTTTAAATTAATTATTTAGGCTATAATATTATTATTATTTTTATTATTTAAAGGCTATGGCCTGCCATTTAAGACACAAATTGTGAAACATTGTGACAGCTACAGGCTGGCAGGAGTGCGCTCAGCATTTCAACAACTCATCAACAGTACCACTTCGACAACATGCCTAAACATTTGGCATTTAGACTGTGTTCTTTAGAATAAATTACCAATGAAAAGAAAAATGACTATACAGTCATTCTACAATGCCTTTGAATTGACTTTTATAACCAGGAGTTAGGCCAGTCTTTGGTTTGAGGAGCATATTGTGAGCTATGCATGCCTAGTTTGTTCATTTAGCCTAGCAGATGTTCTAATATTCACATGCCCTAATCACAGACACAAATCTATTTTGTAATAACATTATCATGGAATAAAAGAAAATACATTACGAAAAAAATGATACTTTTCCAAATGAATAAGAGTTACCAGTGCATGTAGGCCTATCTGATGATTGTAACGTCTGCTTCCAGCTCACACTCTCAAACAGGTAGATCCCCCTGAACGCAGCTCACTCTCCAGCCCACTTTCCAGCTCACACTCTCAAACACATAGATCACCCCTGAACGCAGCTCACTCTCCAGCCCACTTTCCAGCTCACATTCTCAAACAGGCAGGTCCCCTGAACGCAGCTCACTCTCCAGCCCACTTTCCAGCTCACACTCTCAAACAGGCAGGTCCCCTGAACGCAGCTCACTCTCCAGCCCACTTTCCAGCTCACACTCTCAAACAGGCAGGTCCCCTGAACGCAGCTCACTCTCCAGCCCACTTTCCAGCTCACACTCTCAAACAGGTAGATCCCCCTGAACGCAGCTCACTCTCCAGCCCACTTTCCAGCCCACACTCTCAAACAGGCAGGTCCCCTGAACGCAGCTCACTCTCCAGCCCACTTTCCAGCTCACACTCTCAAACACGTAGATCCCCCTGAACGCAGCTCACTCTCCAGCCCACTTTCCAGCTCACACTCTCAAACAGGCAGGTCCCCTGAACGCAGCTCACTCTCCAGCCCACTTTCCAGCTCACACTCTCAAACACATAGATCACCCCTGAACGCAGCTCACTCTCCAGCCCACTTTCCAGCCCACACTCTCAAACACATAGATCCCCTGAACGCAGCTCTCTCTCCAGATCCCAATCACCTGAATTCTGATCACCTGTTCACACACCTGTATGTCATTATCACACACTATTTAGTTCAGTTCTTTGCACCCCATCATTGTGAGGTATTGTTTGTTTTGTGACACACTTCTATTCGGAGCGCTGTTTGTCCTGTAATTTAATCCTCCTGTGTTTGATTGTTTTTGCCTGCATCACTAACGACACCTTTGGCCTATTCCCTGCCTGTACTTTAGCCTATCAGATTTCCTGTTATTGCCTGATCTCCCAGACGACTTTACCAGCCTTTTCTCTGCCTGTACTGTTGCCTTTTTGGACCCCCTGTGTATGACCTTCTGCCTGCCCCTGGACCCAGCTACCTGCCTCCTCCTGTGTATGACCTTCTGCCTGCCCCTGGACCCAGCTACCTGCCTCCTCCTGTGTATGACCTTCTGCCTGCCCCTGGACCCAGCTACCTGCCTCCTCCTGTGTATGACCTTCTGCCTGCCCCTGGACCCAGCTACCTGCCTCCTCCTGTGTATGACCTTCTGCCTGCCCCTGGACTCAGCTACCTGCCTCCTCCTGTGGTCCTTTACTAATAAACACCTGCTGCGCCCTGCACTTGAAACCAGCTCTCTGTCTCCCATCGTGTTCATTACAATGATATGAGGCTGCTGTGTTATAAAACAAATTTATTTTTCTCAAACTAATTTCTTATCAGATACTTCAGTTGTAACTGGTTCTGTGCTGCAGCACCTGAGGGAGGAGGTGAGGGCCCTCGGAGTGTGGTGTCAGGAAAACAACCTCTCTCTCAACATCAACAAAACAAAGGAGAGGATTTTGGACTTCCGGAAACAGCAGAGGGAGCACCCCCCCTATCCACATCGACGGGACAGCAGTGGAGAAGGTGGAAAGTTTTAAGTTCCTCGGCATACACTGACAAACTGAAATGGTCTACCCACACAGACAGTGTGGTGAAGAAGGCGCAGCAGCGCCTCTTCAAACTCGGGAGGTCGCACCTACCCGTGTCGCACCTAACCGTGCCGAACCTACCCGTGTCGCACCTACCCGTGCCGAACCTACCCGTGCCGAACCTACCCGTGTCGCACCTACCCGTGTCGCACCTACCCGTGCCGCACCAACCCGTGCCGCACCTACCCGTGCCGAACCTACCCGTGCCGAACCTACCCGTGTCGCACCTACCCGTGTCGCACCTACCCGTGTCGCACCTACCCGTGCCGAACCTACCCGTGCCGAACCTACCCGTGTCGCACCTACCCGTGCCGAACCTACCCGTGCCGAACCTACCCGTGCCGAACCTACCCGTGTCGCACCTACCCGTGTCGCACCTAACCGTGTCGCACCTACCCGTGTCGCACCTACCCGTGCCGCACCAACCCGTGCCGCACCTACCCGTGCCGCACCTACCCGTGTCGCATCTACCCGTGTCGCACCTACCCGTGTCGCACCTACCCGTGCCGCACCTACCCGTGTCGCACCTACCCGTGCCGCACCTACCCGTGTCGCACCTACCCGTGTCGCACCTACCCGTGCCGCACCTACCCGTGTCGCACCTACCCGTGCCGCACCTACCCGTGCCGCACCTACCTGTGTCGCACCTACCGTGACGCACCTACCCGTGCCGCACCTACCCGTGTCGCACCTACCCGTGCCGCACCTACCCGTGTCGCACCTACCCGTGCCGAACCTACCCGTGTCGCACCTACCCGTGCCGCACCAACCCGTGCCGCACCTACCCGTGCCGCACCTACCCGTGTCGCATCTACCCGTGTCGCACCTACCCGTGTCGCACCTACCCGTGCCGCACCTACCCGTGTCGCACCTACCCGTGCCGCACCTACCCGTGTCGCACCTACCCGTGTCGCACCTACCCGTGCCGCACCTACCCGTGTCGCACCTACCCGTGCCGCACCTACCCGTGTCGCACCTACCCGTGACGCACCTACCCGTGCCGCACCTACCCGTGTCGCACCTACCCGTGCCGCACCTACCCGTGTCGCACCTACCCGTGCCGAACCTACCCGTATCGTACCTACCCGTGTCGCACCTAACCGTGCCGAACCTACCCGTGTCGCACCTACCCGTGTCGCACCTACCCGTGCCGAACCTACCCGTGTCGCACCTACCCGTGTCGCACCTACCCGTGTCGCACCTACCCGTGCCGAACCTACCCGTGTCGCACCTACCCGTGTCGCACCTAACCGTGCCGAACCTACCCGTGCCGAACTTACCCGTGTCGCACCTACCCGTGTCTCTCCTACCTGTGTCGCACCTACCCGTGTCGCGCCTACCCGTGTCGCGGTGGTCTGTGAATCCACAAACTTCTGGCTACTTTGCCATGTAATACTTACAAAACATATAACTGTTTCTAAAACTCGGAGCCTCCAGCGAGTCTCCAGCGACGGTCCCCAGTCCGGAGCCTCCAGCGACGGTCCCCAGTCAGGAGCCTCCGGCAATGATCGGTGGTCTGGTTCCTCCGGCGATGATCTGCGGCCCGGTTCCTCCAGTGAAGGTCCATGCACCAGGGCCGCCACCAAAGCAGAGGGATCTGCGGGCAGAGGGGGGTCTACGTCCGGAGCCGCTGCCGTGAAGGGATGCCCACCCGGACCCTCCCCTTTAGAGTCAGGTTTTGCGGCCGGAGTCCGCACCTTTGGGGGGGTACTGTCACGCCCTGGCCATAGAGAGGCTTTTATTCTCTATTTTGGTTAGGCCAGGGTGTGACTAGGGTGGGCATTCTAGTTTCTTTATTTCTATGTTTGTGTGGTTCCCAATCAGAGGCAGCTGTCTATCGTTGTCTCTGATTGGGGATCATATATAAGTTGTCCTTTTCCATTGGGTTTTGTGGGTAGTTATTTTCTGTTTAGTGTCTGCACCTGACAGAACTGTTTCGTTTTTTCACTTTGTTATTTTGTTCGAGTGTTTTTGAGTAATAAAGAATCATGAACACTTACTACTCTACGTTTTGGTACATGCCTTCCGACGAGAGACGTTACACCAGGACCTCTATACTCGTCACATACGCTGCTGCTACTGTTATCAATCTGTCACTTTATTCAGTGTTATATGTACATATCTACCTCAGTTACCTTGTACCCTTGCACATTGGCTCTGTACTGGTACCCCTTGCATATACCTGGTAAAATAAGGGTAAAATAAAAAATCAAATAATATATAGCCATTATTACTTTTCATTTTCTATTATTTCTCTATTTTCTTTCTCTCTGTATTGTTCTGAAGGGCAAATAAGTAGGCATTTCACTGTTAGGCTACACCTGTTGATTATGAAGCATTTGACTAATACAATTTCAATTCCACACTGCCTGTTGACAATAATCACTCACAGTCATTTCGTGGTCTTTGCTGCCATCTAGTGGCTAGATGAGGAAACGTCTAAAGAACGGCAGAGCTATCGTCTTGGCCTTCTCATTTCAGAGGCGTTTTTTAATAACAGTAATATAGCCCATCTCAAAAGAACACCGATGGAAATATGCAGAATAACATCAAAACAAAGCTGACACATTTAATATTGTATTATCATAGTCTTCTTCTTCATAGTGACCATGTGTAAACAATTTACAGCTATGTAAGTATGAAACATCTGCATCGCATTTCCACACTCTGGGTGTATTTTCACCTTGTCAGCTCGGGGATACGATCCAGCAACCTTTCGGTAACCAGCCCAACGCTCTAACAACTAGAATACCTAACAGACCTGCCGTCTAGCAGACATAAAGCCTGTTCTAGTCTAGTAGACATCAGGACTGTTCTAGTCTAGTAGACATAAAGCCTGTTCTAGTCTAGTAACCATAAAACCTGTTCTAGTCTAGTAGACATAAAGCCTGTTCTAGTCTAGTAGACATAAAGCCTGTTCTAGTCTAGTAGACATAAAGCCTGTTCTAGTCTAGTAGACATAAAGCCTGTTCTAGTCTAGCAGACATAAAGCCTGTTCTAGTCTAGTAGACATAAAGCCTGTTCTAGTCTAGTAGACATAAAGCCTGTTCTAGTCTAGTAGACATAAAGCCTGTTCTAGTCTAGTAGACATAAAGCCTGTTCTAGTCTAGCAGACATAAAGCCTGTTCTAGTCTAGCAGACATAAAGCCTGTTCTAGTATACTAGACATCAGGACTGTTCTAGTCTAGTAGACATCAGGACTGTTCTAGTCTAGCAGACATAAAACCTGTTCTAGTCTAGTAGACATCAGGACTGTTCTAGTCTAGTAGACATAAAGCCTGTTCTAGTCTAGTAGACATAAAGCCTGTTCTAGTCTAGCAGACATAAAACCTGTTCTAGTCTAGTAGACATCAGGACTGTTCTAGTCTAGCAGACATAAAACCTGTTCTAGTCTAGTAGACATCAGGACTGTTCTAGTCTAGCAGACATAAAGCCTGTTCTAGTCTAGCAGACATAAAGCCTGTTCTAGTCTAGCAGACATAAAACCTGTTCTAGTCTAGTAGACATCAGGACTGTTCTAGTCTAGCAGACATAAAGCCTGTTCTAGTCTAGCAGACATAAAGCCTGTTCTAGTCTACTAGACATCAGGACTGTTCTAGTCTACTAGACATCAGGACTGTTCTAGTCTAGCAGAACTACCATTAAATACTCTTATTTGAAGCTGCAGCCTTATAAAAGCTTGATATCTTACAAGCTGCTTGTTTGAAAGTCAATCATAGACCATCTTCGAGTCGAAAAACAACCACATACAGTTGAGTTGGTTTACGATGCGTTTATTGAGAACCCTGACACAACATGACTAGATGTAACAGAGACTGTTAACACTGCAGTGGGGAATGTGTTGCTGTCATGTTAAGCGTAGGACTCCAACGGTCAGTGTTGGAATGTAGGGTGACAAAGCACGTTTAGCTTTTAATATTCCTCTCCCTCCTCATCCTCTTCTCCCACGCTGTCAGTGCCCACCTCTTCATAATCCTTCTCCAGGGCTGCCATGTCTTCTCTGGCCTCAGAGAACTCTCCCTCCTCCATGCCCTCACCAACGTACCAGTGCACGAAGGCTCTCTTGGCATACATCAGGTCAAACTTGTGGTCCAGACGGGCCCAGGCCTCAGCGATGGCTGTGGTGTTACTCAGCATGCACACGGCCCTCTGGACCTTGGCCAGGTCTCCTCCAGGAACCACCGTAGGGGGCTGGTAGTTGATACCCACCTTGAAGCCAGTGGGACACCAGTCCACAAACTGGATGCTCCTCTTGGTTTTGATGGCAGCGATGGCAGAGTTGACATCTTTGGGAACAACGTCGCCACGGTACAGGAGACAGCAGGCCATGTATTTGCCGTGACGAGGATCACACTTCACCATCTGATTGGCCGGCTCAAAGCAGGCATTGGTGATGTCAGCCACTGACAGCTGCTCGTGATAGGCCTTCTCAGCGGAGATGACTGGGGCATAGGTGGCCAGAGGGAAGTGGATACGGGGGTAGGGCACCAAGTTGGTCTGGAACTCTGTCAGATCAACATTCAGGGCTCCATCGAAACGCAGAGAGGCAGTGATGGAGGAGACGATCTGACCAATGAGCCTGTTGAGGTTGGTGTATGAGGGACGCTCAATGTCAAGGTTCCTACGACAGATGTCATAGATGGCCTCATTGTCCACCATGAAGGCACAGTCAGAGTGCTCCAGGGTGGTGTGGGTGGTCAGGATAGAGTTGTAGGGCTCCACCACAGCCGTGGACACCTGGGGAGCTGGGTAAACGGCAAACTCCAGCTTAGACTTCTTTCCATAGTCGACAGACAGACGTTCCATCAGCAGGGAGGTGAAACCAGAACCGGTGCCTCCTCCGAAGCTGTGGAAGATGAGGAATCCCTGGAGCCCAGTACACTGGTCAGCCTGATGGAGAAATGGTACAATAACATTGTTAGATGTGATCTGTTGTTATAGCAGTAAGAATAGAACGGAGAACCTGTTTGCATGTTCTACCTAGAACCATAAAGGGTTCTTCGGCTTGTCCCTGTAAGATAACCCTTTATGGTTCCAGGTACAACTTATTGGCCAACCGAAAGAACCCTTTTAAAACGCTTTATTCCATAGAGAAGGTTTCTGAAGAACCTTCTAGAATGAAAAACGTTCCGTGTAGAACCCTAGTTAGAGGCCTGTCTCAGAATGATGACTCACCAGTTTGCGTGTCCTGTCCAGCACGATGTCAATGATCTCCTTGCCGATGGTGTAGTGACCGCGGGCGTAGTTGTTGGCAGCATCTTCCTTACCAGTGATCAGCTGCTCAGGGTGGAACAACTGACGATAGATACCTGTCCTCACCTCATCTGAAACACAAAGGTACATTTAGAATATCCTAATATGAGGAATATGAGGAATATCTTGGGACAGAATATCAAATCATTCAAAGCTTGTGAACCATAATCTAATAGGAAATCTCCAGGATTTCAGAGGACTCTCATCTTACCGATGACAGTGGGCTCCAGATCTACGAAGATGGCACGGGGGACATGCTTTCCGGCTCCGGTCTCACTGAAGAAGGTGTTGAAAGAGTCGTCTCCACCTCCACAGGTCTTGTCACTGGGCATCTGTCCGTCCGGCTGGATCCCATGCTCCAGGCAGTACAGCTCCCAACAGGCGTTACCCATCTGGACTCCGGCTTGGCCGACATGCATAGAGATACACTCACGCTGAAAGAGAGAAGTGCTCAAGGTTTAATGTCACACGCACAAGTTCAGTGAAATGCCTTTCTCGCTATCTCTAACTCCAACAATGCAATCATCAGTCACAATGACAAGGTAGAACAAAAACACATGATACATTAAAATAAGAGATCAACTACAGGGAAATATCAATCAAATAATGTCTTTACACATTAAATGACACGGTGAAGTTGATATACAATGGAGTGGAGGGATGAACATAAAGGTTAAAAGCCATTTCAGACAGTTTAAATTGCATTGTAATGTATTGTAATGTATTGTAATGTATTGTAATGTATTGAAATGAATTGTAATGCATTGTAATGTATTGTAATGTATTGTAATGTATTGTAATGTATTGTAATGTATTGAAATGAATTGTAATGCATTGTAATGTATTGTAATGCATTGTAATGTATTGTAATGTATTGTAATGAATTGTAATTCATTGTAATGTATTGTAATGTATTGTAATGTATTGTAATGCATTGTAATGTATTGTAATGTATTGTAATGTATTGTAATGCAATGTAATGAATTGTCATGAATTGTAATGTATTGTAATGTATTGTAATTCATTGTAATGTATTGTAATGTATTGTACTGTATTGTAATGTATTGTAATGTATTGTAATGTATTGAAATGTATTGTAATGTATTGTAATGCATTGTAATGTATTGTAATGTATTGTAATGTATTGTAATTCATTGTAATGTATTGTAATGCATTGTAATGTATTGTAATGAATTGTAATGTATTGTAATGTATTGTAATGCATTGTAATGTATTGTAATGTATTGTAATGTATTGTAATGTATTGTAATGCAATGTCATGAATTGTAATGTATTGTAATGTATTGTAATTCATTGTAATGTATTGTAATGTATTGTACTGTATTGTAATGTATTGTAATGTATTGTAATGTATTGAAATGTATTGTAATGTATTGTAATGCATTGTAATGTATTGTAATGTATTGTAATGAATTGTAATGTATTGTAATTCATTGTAATGTATTGTAATGCATTGTAATGTATTGTAATGCATTGTAATGTATTGTAATGTATTGTAATGTATTGTAATGCATTGTAATGTATTGTAATGTATTGTAATGCAATGTCATGAATTGTAATGTATTGTAATGTATTGTAATTCATTGTAATGTATTGTACTGTATTGTAATGTGTTGTAATGTATTGTAATGTATTGAAATGTATTGTAATGTATTGTAATGTATTGTGATGCATTGTAATGTATTGTAATGAATTGTAATGTATTGTAATTCATTGTAATGCATTGTAATGTATTGTAATGTATTGTAATGAATTGTAATGTATTGTAATGCATTGTAATGTATTGTAATGAATTGTAATGTATTGTAATGCATTGTAATGTATTGTAATGAATTGTAATGTATTGTAATGCATTGTAATGTATTGTAATGAATTGTAATGTATTGTAATGTATTGTAGTGTAATGCAGAATCAATCATCAATCGATTACTGTAAGATCACTGTGATTAAGTGAAAGTAAAATCAGATTTTTTTTAAATACAGGAGGGATATTATCAACCGTTTTAGCAAAATGACATTTAAGCAAAGTCATTGGCTACGCTGGGCTATCCTGGTTGGATTCGGCTGAATAGTGTGGCCACCGTCTAGAGTATATGACACTAATACTGTACGTCATTTACGTCATTTTGAAAATTCTTTATCTGCCATTTGCCGACAGATCGTTATTTATGACCCTGTATCTTTAAGAGCAGAGGACCAGAGAGGTAAAAGGTCTTGTTCCTGTGGGCCACACCTCCTCCCCCCTGCTCCTCTCTCCTCCCCCCTCCTCTCTCCACCCCCTCCTCCTCTCTACTCACCCCTCCTCTCTCCTCCCCCCTGCTCCTGTCTCCTCCCCCCTCCTCTCTCCACCCCCTCCTCCTCTCTACTCACCCCTCCTCTCTCCTCACCCCTCCTCCTCTCTCCTCTTTTTTCCCTCCCTCTTTTTCTCTCTCCTCCCTCCCCCCACCCCCAGTGCAGCTGCACACTCATTGCAGTTTAACAGCGTGAGATATCTCTCACACATACCCTAAAATCTGCAGAGAAAATGGCTAGCATCACAGATTGCTCCTCCCTGTTCTCCTTTGTGCTCAATAATTCCCTCCTCCTCTCAGAATGGCAGAAATGAATTTAAAAAATCACAGAAAATCCAAATGATCAGCAATTCACGTTTTTTTCCCTGAAGCTAATAGGTTTTCTATCTACACAGTGGATCGTTTATCACCAAGTAGAACAATGACTAAGTACATAGACTTTAGAACACTGATATCTGACCCACATTTGATGCGTGGCGATAGATGATTCTGTCACAAGAATATTTGTTTACCAAAATAAACCAGTATCAATATATATAAACAGTATATATATATGTATAACATCTAAAAGAAAAAGGGAAAATGCAGAGAATCACATGGTATTTATGTAACAGAATAATCACCATCATCTACATGCTTTCCCTCCAAATCCCTCCTTTACAATCATCAGCCTTATCAAAGCCTACCAAAAGATGACCCCTCCTTTACAATCATCAGCCTTATCTAAGCCTACCAAAAGATGACCCCTCCTTTACAATCATCAGCCTTATTTAAGCCTACCAAAAGATGACCCCTCCTTGACAATCATCAGCCTTATCAAAGCCTACCAAAAGATGACCCCTCCTTGACAATCATCAGCCTTATCTAAGCCTACCAAAAGATGACCCCTCCTTGACAATCATCAGCCTTATCTAAGCCTACCAAAAGATGACCCCTCCTTGACAATCATCAGCCTTATCTAAGCCTACCAAAAGATGACCCCTCCTTTACAATCATCAGCCTTATCTAAGCCTACCAAAAGATGACCCCTCCTTTACAATCATCAGCCTTATCAAAGCCTACCAAAAGATGACCCCTCCTTTACAATCATCAGCCTTATCTAAGCCCATCATTGAATATGAATAACATATGAAAGAAAGAATGAAAGAACGAATAAAGAAAAATTGTATTTTATCATCTACGTCAGCACTCACCATTTTGTCTGGTTTTTCTTTTCCTTCACAGGCTGACGTTGAGGATTCAGAAGAGAAGGCAGAACTGCAGAAGAAAGGAAGAGGGTGGGGGTTTTATAGGCCGGGAAGCAGACAGCCCGGCAGGAAGGAAGAGGGTGGGGGTTTTATAGGCCGGGAAGCAGACAGCCCGGCAGGAAGGAAGAGGTGGGGGTTTTATAGGCCGGGAAGCAGACAGCCCGGCAGGAAGGAAGAGGGTGGGGGTTTTATAGGCCGGGAAGCAGACAGCCCGGCAGGAAGGAAGAGGGTGGGGGTTTTATAGGCCGGGAAGCAGACAGCCCGGCAGGAAGGAAGAGGGTGGGGGTTTTATATGCCGGGAAGCAGACAGCCCCGGCAGGAAGCTACAGCAGAATCCGGTTGGCGGTAGAGAACAGGGAAGTCCCTCCTTCTTATAACAGACAAAGGCTGATGAGAGCTGATTCTCTATAAAGAATTATGGGTATAAGAGAGCAGTAGCAATGGTGTAATTTTTGTAGGCACTAACTCCTCCATGGCTTGTTGGTCAAAGCCTATGGGGTTTAGGATTTTGGACGTTTTTGGGGGTGGATAAACGCTGAAAATAAAGTCTGTGGTAAACACAGGTTTAGGAGATCTGATACATTGTGTTTCTATGAGATAATCTTCATCAGCTAATGTTACTTTTATTTGTAAATATTGAAGCATTTTTTGTAATCAAAACAAGCACATAAAGGTAATATTAACAGACTGATATTATCTCATAGAAACAAAACCCCATTCATTTCCCCATTCATTTCCCCATTCATTTCCCCATTCATTTCCCCATTCATTTCCCCATTCATTTCTCCATTCATTTCCCCATTCATTTCCCCATTCATTTCTCCATTCATTTCCCCATTCATTTCCCCATTCATTTACCCATTCATTTACCCATTCATTTCTCCATTCATTTCCCCATTCATTTCCCCATTCATTTCCCCATTCATTTCCCCATTCATTTCCCCATTCATTTCTCCATTAATTTCCCCATTCATTTCTCCATTCATTTCCCCATTCATTTCCCCATTCATTTCTCCATTCATTTCCTCATTCATTTCTCCATTCATTTCCCCATTCATTTCTCCATTCATTTCCCCATTCATTTCTCCATTCATTTCTCCATTCATTTCCCCATTCATTTCACTACTGTGTTAGACAGTAGTGTTAGACAGTAGTGTTAGACAGTAGTGTTAGGCAGTAGTGGTAGACAGAAGTGTTAGACAGTAGTGTTAGACAGTAGTGTTAGGCAGTAGTGTTAGACAGTAGTGTTAGACAGTAGTGGTAGACAGTAGTGTTAGACAGTAGTGTTAGACAGGCAGTAGTGTTAGACAGTAGTGTTAGACAGTAGTGTTAGACAGTAGTGTTAGGCAGTAGTGTTAGGCAGTAGTGTTAGACAGTAGTGTTAGGCAGTAGTGGTAGACAGTAGTGTTAGACAGTAGTGTTAGGCAGTAGTGGTAGACAGTAGTGTTAGGCAGTAGTGTTAGGCAGTAGTGTTAGACAGTAGTGTTAGACAGTAGTGTTAGGCAGTAGTGTTAGGCAGTAGTGTTAGACAGTAGTGTTAGACAGTAGTGTTAGACAGTAGTGTTAGGTAGACAGTAGTGTTAGACAGTAGTGTTAGACAGTAGTGTTAGGTAGACAGTAGTGTTAGACAGTAGTGTTAGACAGTAGTGTTAGACAGTAGTGTTAGACAGTAGTGTTAGGCAGTAGTGTTAGACAGTAGTGTTAGACAGTAGTGGTAGACAGTAGTGTTAGGCAGTAGTGTTAGACAGTAGTGTTAGGTAGACAGTAGTGTTAGACAGTAGTGTTAGACAGTAGTGTTAGACAGTAGTGGTAGACAGTAGTGTTAGACAGTAGTGTTAGACAGTAGTGTTAGACAGTAGTGTTAGGTAGACAGTAGTGTTAGACAGTAGTGTTAGACAGTAGTGTTAGGCAGTAGTGTTAGACAGTAGTGTTAGACAGTAGTGTTAGACAGTAGTGTTAGACAGTAGTGGTAGACAGTAGTGTTAGGCAGTAGTGTTAGACAGTAGTGTTAGACAGTAGTGTTAGGCAGTAGTGTTAGACAGTAGTGTTAGGCACGCAGTAGCGTTAGACAGTAGTGGTAGACAGTAGTGGTAGACAGTAGTGTTAGACAGTAGTGTTAGACAGTAGTGTTAGACAGTAGTGTTAGGTAGACAGTAGTGTTAGACAGTAGTGTTAGGCACGCAGTAGCGTTAGACAGTAGTGTTAGACAGTAGTGTTAGACAGTAGTGTTAGGTAGACAGTAGTGTTAGACAGTAGTGTTAGACAGTAGTGTTAGACAGTAGTGTTAGACAGTAGTGTTAGGCAGTAGTGTTAGACAGTAGTGTTAGACAGTAGTGGTAGACAGTAGTGTTAGGCAGTAGTGTTAGACAGTAGTGTTAGGTAGACAGTAGTGTTAGACAGTAGTGTTAGACAGTAGTGTTAGACAGTAGTGGTAGACAGTAGTGTTAGACAGTAGTGTTAGACAGTAGTGTTAGACAGTAGTGTTAGGTAGACAGTAGTGTTAGACAGTAGTGTTAGACAGTAGTGTTAGGCAGTAGTGTTAGACAGTAGTGTTAGACAGTAGTGTTAGACAGTAGTGTTAGACAGTAGTGGTAGACAGTAGTGTTAGGCAGTAGTGTTAGACAGTAGTGTTAGACAGTAGTGTTAGGCAGTAGTGTTAGACAGTAGTGTTAGGCACGCAGTAGCGTTAGACAGTAGTGGTAGACAGTAGTGGTAGACAGTAGTGTTAGACAGTAGTGTTAGACAGTAGTGTTAGACAGTAGTGTTAGGTAGACAGTAGTGTTAGACAGTAGTGTTAGGCACGCAGTAGCGTTAGACAGTAGTGGTAGACAGTAGTGGTAGACAGTAGTGTTAGACAGTAGTGTTAGACAGTAGTGTTAGACAGTAGTGTTAGGTAGACAGTAGTGTTAGACAGTAGTGTTAGACAGTAGTGTTAGGCAGTAGTGTTAGACAGTAGTGTTCGACAGTAGTGGTAGACAGTAGTGTTAGGTAGACAGTAGTGTTAGACAGTAGTGTTAGACAGTAGTGTTAGGCAGTAGTGTTAGACAGTAGTGTTAGACAGTAGTGTTAGACAGTAGTGGTAGACAGTAGTGTTAGACAGTAGTGTTAGGCAGTAGTGTTAGACAGTAGTGTTAGAGAGTAGTGTTAGACAGTAGTGTTAGACAGTAGTGGTAGACAGTAGTGGTAGACAGTAGTGTTGTACAGTAGTGTTAGGCAGGCAGTAGTGTTAGACAGTAGTGTTAGACAGTAGTGTTAGACAGTAGTGTTGTACAGTAGTGTTAGACAGTAGTGTTAGACAGTAGTGTTAGACAGTAGTGTTAGACAGTAGTGTTAGGCAGTAGTGTTAGACAGTAGTGGTAGACAGTAGTGTTAGACAGTAGTGTAAGACAGTAGTGATAGACAGTAGTGGTAGACAGTAGTGGTAGAAAGTAGTGTTAGACAGGCAGTAGTGTTAGACAGTAGTGTTAGACAGTAGTGTTAGACAGTAGTGTTAGACAGTAGTGGTAGACAGTAGTGTTAGACAGTAGTGTTAGGCAGTAGTGTTAGACAGCAGTGTTAGACAGTTGTGGTAGACAGTAGTGTTAGACAGTAGTGTTAGGCAGTAGTGTTAGACAGTAGTGTTAGACAGGCAGTAGTGTTAGACAGTAGTGTTAGACAGTAGTGTTAGACAGTAGTGTTAGGCAGTAGTGGTAGACAGTAGTGTTAGGCAGTAGTGTTAGGCAGTAGTGTTAGACAGTAGTGTTAGACAGTAGTGTTAGGCAGTAGTGTTAGGCAGTAGTGTTAGGCAGTAGTGTTAGACAGTAGTGTTAGACAGTAGTGTTAGGTAGACAGTAGTGTTAGGTAGACAGTAGTGTTAGGTAGACAGTAGTGTTAGACAGTAGTGTTAGGTAGACAGTAGTGTTAGACAGTAGTGTTAGACAGTAGTGTTAGGCAGGCAGTAGCGTTAGACAGTAGTGTTAGACAGTAGTATTAGACAGTAGTGTTAGACAGTAGTGGTAGACAGTAGTGTTAGACAGTAGTGTTAGACAGTAGTGTTAGACAGTAGTGTTAGGTAGACAGTAGTGTTAGACAGTAGTGGTAGACAGTAGTGTTAGATAGTAGTGTTAGGCAGTAGTGTTAGACAGTAGTGTTAGACAGTAGTGGTAGACAGTAGTGTTAGGTAGACAGTAGTGTTAGACAGTAGTGTTAGACAGTAGTGTTAGACAGTAGTGTTAGGCAGTAGTGTTAGACAGTAGTGTTAGACAGTAGTGTTAGGTAGACAGTAGTGTTAGCCAGTAGTGGTAGACAGTAGTGTTAGACAGTAGTGTTAGGCAGTAGTGTTAGACAGTAGTGTTAGAGAGTAGTGTTAGACAGTAGTGGTAGACAGTAGTGGTAGACGGTAGTGGTAGACAGTAGTGTTAGACAGTAGTGGTAGACAGTAGTGTTAGGCAGTAGTGGTAGACAGTAGTGGTAGACAGTAGTGTTAGACAGTAGTGTTAGACAGTAGTGTTGTACAGTAGTGTTAGGCAGGCAGTAGTGTTAGACAGTAGTGTTAGACAGTAGTGTTAGACAGTAGTGTTGTACAGTAGTGTTAGACAGTAGTGTTAGACAGTAGTGTTAGACAGTAGTGTTAGACAGTAGTGTTAGGCAGTAGTGTTAGACAGTAGTGGTAGACAGTAGTGTTAGACAGTAGTGTTAGACAGTAGTGTTAGACAGTAGTGGTAGACAGTAGTGTTAGACAGGCAGTAGTGTTAGACAGTAGTGTTAGACAGTAGTGTTAGACAGTAGTGTTAGACAGTAGTGGTAGACAGTAGTGTTAGACAGTAGTGTTAGGCAGTAGTGTTAGACAGTAGTGTTAGACAGTAGTGTTAGACAGGCAGTAGTGTTAGACAGTAGTGTTAGACAGTAGTGTTAGACAGTAGTGTTAGACAGTAGTGTTAGGCAGTAGTGTTAGACAGTAGTGTTAGGCAGTAGTGGTAGACAGAAGTGTTAGACAGTAGTGTTAGACAGTAGTGTTAGGCAGTAGTGTTAGACAGTAGTGTTAGACAGTAGTGGTAGACAGTAGTGTTAGACAGTAGTGTTAGACAGGCAGTAGTGTTAGACAGTAGTGTTAGACAGTAGTGTTAGACAGTAGTGTTAGGCAGTAGTGGTAGACAGTAGTGTTAGGCAGAAGTGTTAGGCAGTAGTGTTAGACAGTAGTGTTAGGTAGACAGTAGTGTTAGACAGTAGTGTTAGACAGTAGTGTTAGACAGGCAGTAGTGTTAGACAGTAGTGTTAGGCAGTAGTGTTAGGCAGTAGTGTTAGGCAGTAGTGTTAGACAGTAGTGTTAGACAGTAGTGTTATACAGTAGTGTTAGGTAGACAGTAGTGTTAGACAGTAGTGTTAGACAGTAGTGTTAGGCAGGCAGTAGCGTTAGACAGTAGTGTTAGACAGTAGTATTAGACAGTAGTGTTAGACAGTAGTGGTAGACAGTAGTGTTAGACAGTAGTGTTAGACAGTAGTGTTAGACAGTAATGTTAGGTAGACAGTAGTGTTAGACAGTAGTGTTAGACAGTAGTGTTAGGCAGTAGTGTTAGACAGTAGTGTTAGACAGTAGTGTTAGACAGTAGTGTTAGACAGTAGTGGTAGACAGTAGTGTTAGACAGTAGTGTTAGGCAGTAGTGTTAGACAGTAGTGTTAGGCAGTAGTGTTAGACAGTAGTGTTAGGCACGCAGTAGCGTTAGACAGTAGTGGTAGACAGTAGTGTTAGACAGTAGTGTTAGACAGTAGTGTTAGACAGTAGTGTTAGGTAGACAGTAGTGTTAGACAGTAGTGGTAGACAGTAGTGTTAGACAGTAGTGTTAGGCAGTAGTGTTAGACAGTAGTGTTAGACAGTAGTGTTAGACAGTAGTGTTAGGCAGTAGTGTTAGGCAGTAGTGTTAGACAGTAGTGTTAGGCAGTAGTGGTAGACAGTAGTGGTAGACAGTAGTGTTAGACAGTAGTGTTAGGCAGTAGTGTTAGACAGTAGTGTTAGACAGTAGTGTTAGACAGTAGTGTTAGACAGTAGTGTTAGGCAGTAGTGTTAGACAGTAGTGTTAGACAGTAGTGTTAGACAGTAGTGGTAGACAGTAGTGTTAGACAGTAGTGTTAGACAGTAGTGTTAGACAGTAGTGTTAGGTAGACAGTAGTGTTAGACAGTAGTGTTAGACAGTAGTGTTAGGCAGTAGTGTTAGGTAGACAGTAGTGTTAGACAGTAGTGGTAGACAGTAGTGTTAGACAGTAGTGTTAGGCAGTAGTGTTAGACAGTAGTGTTAGACAGTAGTGTTAGACAGTAGTGGTAGACAGTAGTGTTAGACAGTAGTGTTAGACAGTAGTGTTAGACAGTAGTGTTAGGTAGACAGTAGTGTTAGACAGTAGTGTTAGACAGTAGTGTTAGGCAGTAGTGTTAGACAGTAGTGTTAGACAGTAGTGTTAGACAGTAGTGTTAGACAGTAGTGGTAGACAGTAGTGTTAGACAGTAGTGGTAGACAGTAGTGTTAGGCAGTAGTGGTAGACAGTAGTGGTAGACAGTAGTGTTAGACAGTAGTGTTAGACAGTAGTGTTAGACAGTAGTGTTAGGTAGACAGTAGTGTTAGACAGTAGTGTTAGACAGTAGTGTTAGGCAGTAGTGTTAGGTAGACAGTAGTGGTAGACAGTAGTGTTAGGCAGTAGTGGTAGACAGTAGTGGTAGACAGTAGTGTTAGACAGTAGTGGTAGACAGTAGTGTTAGACAGTAGTGTTAGGCAGTAGTGTTAGACAGTAGTGTTAGGCAGTAGTGTTAGACAGTAGTGTTAGGCACGCAGTAGCGTTAGACAGTAGTGGTAGACAGTAGTGTTAGACAGTAGTGTTAGACAGTAGTGTTAGACAGTAGTGTTAGGTAGACAGTAGTGTTAGACAGTAGTGGTAGACAGTAGTGTTAGACAGTAGTGTTAGGCAGTAGTGTTAGACAGTAGTGTTAGACAGTAGTGTTAGACAGTAGTGTTAGGCAGTAGTGTTAGGCAGTAGTGTTAGACAGTAGTGTTAGGCAGTAGTGGTAGACAGTAGTGGTAGACAGTAGTGTTAGACAGTAGTGTTAGGCAGTAGTGTTAGACAGTAGTGTTAGACAGTAGTGTTAGACAGTAGTGTTAGGCAGTAGTGTTAGACAGTAGTGTTAGACAGTAGTGTTAGACAGTAGTGGTAGACAGTAGTGTTAGACAGTAGTGTTAGACAGTAGTGTTAGACAGTAGTGTTAGGTAGACAGTAGTGTTAGACAGTAGTGTTAGACAGTAGTGTTAGGCAGTAGTGTTAGGTAGACAGTAGTGTTAGACAGTAGTGGTAGACAGTAGTGTTAGACAGTAGTGTTAGGCAGTAGTGTTAGACAGTAGTGTTAGACAGTAGTGTTAGACAGTAGTGGTAGACAGTAGTGTTAGACAGTAGTGTTAGACAGTAGTGTTAGACAGTAGTGTTAGGTAGACAGTAGTGTTAGACAGTAGTGTTAGACAGTAGTGTTAGGCAGTAGTGTTAGACAGTAGTGTTAGACAGTAGTGTTAGACAGTAGTGTTAGACAGTAGTGGTAGACAGTAGTGGTAGACAGTAGTGTTAGACAGTAGTGGTAGACAGTAGTGTTAGGCAGTAGTGGTAGACAGTAGTGGTAGACAGTAGTGTTAGACAGTAGTGTTAGACAGTAGTGTTGTACAGTAGTGTTAGGCAGGCAGTAGTGTTAGACAGTAGTGTTGGACAGTAGTGTTAGACAGTAGTGTTGTACAGTAGTGTTAGACAGTAGTGTTAGACAGTAGTGTTAGACAGTAGTGTTAGGCAGTAGTGGTAGACAGTAGTGTTAGACAGTAGTGTTAGACAGTAGTGGTAGACAGTAATGGTAGACAGTAGTGTTAGACAGGCAGTAATGTTAGACAGTAGTGTTAGACAGTAGTGTTAGACAGTAGTGTTAGACAGTAGTGGTAGACAGTAGTGTTAGGCAGTAATGTTAGACAGTAGTGTTAGACAGTAGTGTTAGACAGTAGTGTTAGACAGTAGTGTTAGACAGTAGTGTTAGGCAGTAGTGTTAGACAGTAGTGTTAGACAGTAGTGGTAGACAGTAGTGTTAGACAGTAGTGTTAGGCAGTAGAGTTAGACAGTAGTGTTAGACAGTAGTGTTAGACAGGCAGTAGTGTTAGACAGTAGTGTTAGACAGTAGTGTTAGACAGTAGTGTTAGGCAGTAGTGTTAGATAGTAGTGTTAGGCAGTAGTGTTACACAGTAGTGTTAGACAGTAGTGTTAGGCAGTAGTGGTAGACAGTAGTGTTAGACAGTAGTATTAGACAGTAGTGTTAGACAGTAGTGGTAGACAGTAGTGGTAGACAGTAGTGTTAGACAGTAGTGGTAGACAGTAGTGTTAGGCAGTAGTGGTAGACAGTAGTGGTAGACAGTAGTGTTAGACAGCAGTGTTAGACAGTAGTGTTGTACAGTAGTGTTAGGCAGGCAGTAGTGTTAGACAGTAGTGTTAGACAGTAGTGTTAGACAGTAGTGTTGTACAGTAGTGTTAGACAGTAGTGTTAGACAGTAGTGTTAGGCAGTAGTGTTAGACAGTAGTGGTAGACAGTAGTGGTAGACAGTAGTGTTAGACAGTAGTGTTAGACAGTAGTGTTAGACAGTAGTGTTAGGTAGACAGTAGTGTTAGACAGTAGTGTTAGGCACGCAGTAGCGTTAGACAGTAGTGGTAGACAGTAGTGGTAGACAGTAGTGTTAGACAGTAGTGTTAGACAGTAGTGTTAGACAGTAGTGTTAGGTAGACAGTAGTGTTAGACAGTAGTGGTAGACAGTAGTGTTAGACAGTAGTGTTAGGCAGTAGTGTTAGACAGTAGTGTTAGACAGTAGTGTTAGACAGTAGTGGTAGACAGTAGTGTTAGGTAGACAGTAGTGTTAGACAGTAGTGTTAGACAGTAGTGTTAGGCAGTAGTGTTAGACAGTAGTGTTAGACAGTAGTGTTAGACAGTAGTGGTAGACAGTAGTGTTAGACAGTAGTGTTAGGCAGTAGTGTTAGACAGTAGTGTTAGAGAGTAGTGTTAGACAGTAGTGTTAGACAGTAGTGGTAGACAGTAGTGGTAGACAGTAGTGTTGTACAGTAGTGTTAGGCAGGCAGTAGTGTTAGACAGTAGTGTTAGACAGTAGTGTTAGACAGTAGTGTTGTACAGTAGTGTTAGACAGTAGTGTTAGACAGTAGTGTTAGACAGTAGTGTTAGACAGTAGTGTTAGGCAGTAGTGTTAGACAGTAGTGTTAGACAGTAGTGTTAGACAGTAGTGTTAGACAGTAGTGTTAGACAGTAGTGGTAGACAGTAGTGGTAGACAGTAGTGTTAGACAGGCAGTAGTGTTAGACAGTAGTGTTAGACAGTAGTGTTAGACAGTAGTGTTAGACAGTAGTGGTAGACAGTAGTGTTAGACAGTAGTGTTAGGCAGTAGTGTTAGACAGTAGTGTTAGACAGTAGTGGTAGACAGTAGTGTTAGACAGTAGTGTTAGGCAGTAGTGTTAGACAGTAGTGTTAGACAGTAGTGTTAGACAGGCAGTAGTGTTAGACAGGCAGTAGTGTTAGACAGTAGTGTTAGACAGTAGTGTTAGACAGTAGTGTTAGGCAGTAGTGGTAGACAGTAGTGTTAGGCAGTAGTGTTAGGCAGTAGTGTTAGACAGTAGTGTTAGACAGTAGTGTTAGGCAGTAGTGTTAGGCAGTAGTGTTAGGCAGTAGTGTTAGACAGTAGTGTTAGACAGTAGTGTTAGGTAGACAGTAGTGTTAGGTAGACAGTAGTGTTAGACAGTAGTGTTAGGTAGACAGTAGTGTTAGACAGTAGTGTTAGGTAGACAGTAGTGTTAGACAGTATTGTTAGACAGTAGTGTTAGGCAGGCAGTAGCGTTAGACAGTAGTGTTAGACAGTAGTATTAGACAGTAGTGTTAGACAGTAGTGGTAGACAGTAGTGTTAGACAGTAGTGTTAGACAGTAGTGTTAGACAGTAGTGTTAGGTAGACAGTAGTGTTAGACAGTAGTGGTAGACAGTAGTGTTAGACAGTAGTGTTAGGCAGTAGTGTTAGACAGTAGTGTTAGACAGTAGTGTTAGACAGTAGTGGTAGACAGTAGTGTTAGGTAGACAGTAGTTTTTAGACAGTAGTGTTAGACAGTAGTGTTAGACAGTAGTGTTAGGCAGTAGTGTTAGACAGTAGTGTTAGACAGTAGTGTTAGGTAGACAGTAGTGTTAGCCAGTAGTGGTAGACAGTAGTGTTAGACAGTAGTGTTAGGCAGTAGTGTTAGACAGTAGTGTTAGAGAGTAGTGTTAGACAGTAGTGGTAGACGGTAGTGGTAGACAGTAGTGTTAGAGAGTAGTGTTAGACAGTAGTGGTAGACGGTAGTGGTAGACAGTAGTGTTAGACAGTAGTGGTAGACAGTAGTGTTAGGCAGTAGTGGTAGACAGTAGTGGTAGACAGTAGTGTTAGACAGTAGTGTTAGACAGTAGTGTTGTACAGTAGTGTTAGGCAGGCAGTAGTGTTAGACAGTAGTGTTAGACAGTAGTGTTAGACAGTAGTGTTGTACAGTAGTGTTAGACAGTAGTGTTAGACAGTAGTGTTAGACAGTAGTGTTAGACAGTAGTGTTAGGCAGTAGTGTTAGACAGTAGTGGTAGACAGTAGTGTTAGACAGTAGTGTTAGACAGTAGTGTTAGACAGTAGTGGTAGACAGTAGTGTTAGACAGGCAGTAGTGTTAGACAGTAGTGTTAGACAGTAGTGGTAGACAGTAGTGTTAGACAGTAGTGGTAGACAGTAGTGTTAGACAGTAGTGTTAGGCAGTAGTGTTAGACAGTAGTGTTAGACAGTTGTGGTAGACAGTAGTGTTAGACAGTAGTGTTAGGCAGTAGTGTTAGACAGTAGTGTTAGACAGTAGTGTTAGACAGGCAGTAGTGTTAGACAGTAGTGTTAGACAGTAGTGTTAGACAGTAGTGTTAGCAGTAGTGTTAGGCAGTAGTGTTAGACAGTAGTGTTAGGCAGTAGTGGTAGACAGAAGTGTTAGACAGTAGTGTTAGACAGTAGTGTTAGGCAGTAGTGTTAGACAGTAGTGTTAGACAGTAGTGGTAGACAGTAGTGATAGACAGTATTGTTAGACAGGCAGTAGTGTTAGACAGTAGTGTTAGACAGTAGTGTTAGACAGTAGTGTTAGGCAGTAGTGTAGACAGTAGTGTAGGCAGAAGTGTTAGGCAGTAGTGTTAGACAGTAGTGTTAGGTAGACAGTAGTGTTAGACAGTAGTGTTAGACAGTAGTGTTAGACAGGCAGTAGTGTTAGACAGTAGTGTTAGGCAGTAGTGTAGCAGTAGTGTTAGGCAGTAGTGTTAGACAGTAGTGTTAGACAGTAGTGTTATACAGTAGTGTTAGGTAGACAGTAGTGTTAGACAGTAGTGTTAGACAGTAGTGTTAGGCAGGCAGTAGCGTTAGACAGTAGTGTTAGACATGTATTAGACAGTGTGTTAGACAGTAGTGGTAGACAGTAGTGTTAGACAGTAGTGTTAGACAGTAGTGTTAGAACAGTAGTGTTAGAACAGTAGTGGTAGACAGTAGTGTTAGACAGTAGGTTAGGCAGTAGTGTTAGACAGTAGTGTTAGACAGTAGTGTTAGGCAGTAGTGTTAGACAGTAGTGTTAGGCACGCAGTAGCGTTAGACAGTAGTGGTAGACAGTAGTGGTAGACAGTAGTGTTAGACAGTAGTGTTAGACAGTAGTGGTAGACAGTAGTGGTAGACAGTAGTGTTAGACAGTAGTGTTAGACAGTAGTGTTAGGTAGACAGTAGTGTTAGACAGTAGTGTTAGGCACGCAGTAGCGTTAGACAGTAGTGGTAGACAGTAGTGTAGACAGTAGTGTTAGACAGT
>NC_052325.1:2860100-2983842 GCF_016432855.1 Salvelinus namaycush | reverse complement strand
TCTGTTAGACAGTAGTTGTTAGACAGTATGCAGTATGGTTAGACAGTAGGAACAGTAGTGTCAGTGACAGTAGTGTTAGCAGTCAGTAGTGTTAGCAGTAGTGTTGACAGTAGTGTTAGACAGTATGGTGTAGACAGTAGTGTTAGGTAGACAGTAGTGTTAGACAGTTAGTGTTTAGACAGTAGTGTTAGGCAGTAGTGTTAGGACAGTAGTGGTTTTAGACAGTAGTGTTGACAGTAGTGGTAACAGTAGTGTTAGACAGTAGTGTTAGGCAGTAGTGTTAGACATGATGTTAGAGAGTAGTGTTAGACAGTAGTGTTAGACAGTATGGAGAGACAGTAGTGGTAACAGTAGTGTTGTACAAGTAGTGTTAGGCAGGAGCAGTAGTGTTTAGACAGTAGTGTTAGTAGACAGTAGTGTTAGACAGTAGTGTTAGGACAGTAGTGTTAGACAGTAGTGTTCGACAGTAGTGTTAGACAGTATGTAGTTAGACAGTAGTGTTAGCAGTAGTGTTAGACAGTAGTGTTAGACCGTAGTGTTAGCACAGTAGTGTTAGAACAGTAGTGTTAGACAGTAGTGTTAGACAGTAGTGTTGGCTAGTAGACGTAGGTGAGTAGTTGTAGACAGTGTAGACAGTAGTGTTATAGCAGTATGTTAGACAGTAGTGTTTACAGTAGTGTTAGACAGTAGTGTGTAGACAGTAGTGGTAGACAGTAGTGTTAGTACAGTAGTAGTAGTTAGAGCAGTAGTGTTGTAGACAGTAGTGTTAGACAGTTGTTGGGTTAGACAGTAGTGTTAGACAGTAGTGTTAGGCAGTAGTGTTAGTAGACAGTAGTGTTAGAACAGGAGTAGTGTTAGGAGCAGTAGTGTTAGACAGTAGTGTTAGACAGTATGTTAGCGCAGTAGTAGGTTAGAAGATCAGTTAGTGTTAGAAGCAGTAGTGTTAGCAGTAGTGTTAGAGCAGTAGTGTTAGACAGCAGTAGTGTTAGGCAGTAGAGTGTTAGGCAGTAGTGTTAGGCAGTAGTGTTAGACAGTAGTGTTGGTAGACAGTAGTGTTGTAGGTAGACAGTAGTGTTAGGTAGACAGTAGTGTTAGGTAGACAGTAGTTTTAGGTAGACAGTAGTGGTTAGACAGTAGTGTTAGGTAGACAGTAGTTGTTAGACATTAGTGTTAGACAGTAGTGTTAGGCAGGCAGTATCGTTAGACAGTAGTGTTAGACGTAGTATAACAGATGTTTGACAGTAGTGGTAGACAGTGTGGTTAGACAGTAGTGTAGACAGTAGTGTAGAGCAGTATGTTAGGTAGACAGTAGTGTTAGACGTAGTGGGTAGACAGTAGTGTTAGAATAGTAGTGTTACGCAGTAGTGTTAGACAGAGTGTTAGACAGTAGTGTAGACAGTATGTTAAGTTTAGGTAGACAGTAGTGTGAGACAGTAGTTTTAGACAGTAGTGTTTTAGACATAGTGTAGGCAGTAGTGTTAACAGTAGTGTTAGACAGTATGTGTTAGGTTAGACAGTAGTGTTTAGACAGTAGTGTTAGACATAGTGTTAGGCAGTAGTGTTAGACAGTAGTGTTAGAGCAGTAGTGGTTAGACAGTAGTGTTAGACAGTAGTGGTAGACAGTAGTGTGTAGACAGTAGTGTTAGACAGTAGTGTTAGACAGTAGTGTTAGGCAGTAGTGGTAAAACAGTAGTGGTAGACAGTAGTGTTAGACAGTAGTGTTAGACAGTAGATGTTGTACAGTAGTGTTAGACAGTAGTGTTAGAGCAGTATGTTAGACAGTAGTGTTAGCAGTAGTGGTACAGTAGTGTTAGACAGTAGTGTTAGCAGTAGTGTGGTGACAGTAGATGGTAGACAGTAGTGTTAGACAGGCGTATGTTAGACAGTAGTGGTTGTTAGACCAGTAGTGTTAGACAGTAGTGTTACGACAGTAGTGGTAGACAGTAGTGTTAGGCAGTATAAAGAAAAGTAAAGTATGTTAGACAGTAGTGTTAGAGGAGATAGTGTTAGACAGTAGTGTTAGACAGTAGTGGTAGACAGTAGTGTTAGACAGTAAGTGTTAGGCAGTAGTGTTAGACAGTAGTGTTAGAGCATTAGTGGTAGTAACAGTATTGTTAGACAGTAGTGTTAGGCAGTAGGTTAGACAGTAGTGTTAGACAGTAGTGTTAGACAGGCAGTAGTGTTAGACAGTAGTGTTAGACAGTAGTGTTAGACAGTAGGTTATGCAGTAGTGTTAGATGGTAGTGTTAGGCAGTAGTGTTAACAGTAGTGTGGTTAGACAGTAGTGTTAGGCAGTAAGTAGTGTTTAGGACAGTAGTGTTAGACAGTAGTTTAGACAGCAGTAAGATAGTTTAGACAGTAGTGTAGTGTAGTACGTAGTGTTATGACAGTAGTGGTAGACAGTAGTGTGTAGACAGTAGTGTTAGACAGTCAGTGTTAGACAGTAGTGTTAGAGTAGTGTACAGTAGTGGTAGGCAGTAGTTCAGTAGTGTGTAGACAGTAGTGTTAGACAGTTAGATGTTAGAGCAGTAGTTGTTAGCGCAGTAGTGTTAGAGCGAGTTAGAGTGTAACGTGTAGACAGTAGTGTGTAGTACAGTAGTGTTAGACAGTAGTGTTAGACAGTAGTAGTTAGACAGTAGTGTTAGACAGAGTGGTACAGTAGTGTTAGACAGTCAGTAGTGTTAGACAGTAGTGTTAGACAGTAGTGTTAGACAGTAGTGTTAGGCAGTAGTGTTAGGATGGTTAGTGTTTGGCAGTAGTGGTACGACAGTAGTGTTTAGACAGTAGTGTTAGACAGTAGTGTTTAGAGCAGTAGTGTAGAAGTTAGTGTTAGACAGTAGTTTTAGAGCAGTATGTTAGCAGTAGTGTGTATAGCAGTACAGTGGTGTAGACAGTAGTGTAGACAGTAGTGTGTAGACAGTATTGTTAGGGCAGTAGTGTAGACAGTAGTTGTGTAGACAGTAGATTGTAGACAGTCAGTGTTAGACAGTAGTGTTAGACAGTAGTGTTAGGCAGGCAGTAGTGTTAGACAGTAGTGTTAGACAGTAGTTGTGACAGTAGTGTTAGACAGTAGTTGTTAGACAGTAGTGTTTAGACAGTAGTGTGAGACAGTAGTGTTGAGCAGTAGTGTTAGCAGTAGTGTGTAGACAGTAGTGGTAGACAGTGAGTAGTGTTGACAGTAGTGTTAAGACAGTAGTGTAGTGACAGTAGTGTTAGCAGAGTATGTTAGACAGTAGATGTTTAGGACAGTAGTGTTAAGCAGTAGTGTTAGACAGTAGTGTTAGACAGTATTGTTAGGCAGTATAGTGTTTAGACAGTAGTGTTAGACAGTATGTTAGACAGTAGTGTGTGTAGAACAGTAGTGTTAGGACAGTAGTGTTTGATTGGCAGTAGTGTTTAGGACAGTAGTGTTAGGTAGGACAGTAGTGTTAGACAGTAAGTGTTTAGACAGTAGTGTTAGGCAGTAGTGTTAGGTAGACAGTTAGTGTTAGACACGTAGTGTAGACAGTAGTGTTAGACAGTAGTGTTAGACAGTAGTGTTAGACATTAGTGTTTAGACAGTAGTGTAGTAGTGAACAGTAGTGGTAGACAGTAGTGTGTTAGACAGTAGTGTGTTAGCAGTAGTGTTAGAGACAGTAGTGTTAGGCATCGTATAGTGTTAGGTAGTGTTAGACAGTAGTAGTTTAGACAGTAGTGTTAGACAGTAGTGTTTAGACATAGTGTTAGGTAGACAGTAGTGTTAGACAGTAGTGTTAGACAGTAGTTTAGATAGGTCAGTAGTGTTAGACAGTATTGAAGTGTAGTAGAATAGTGTTAGAGTAGTGTACATAGTAGACAGTAGTGTTAGACAGTAGTGGTAGACAGTAGTGGTAGACAGTAGTTGTTAGAACAGTATGAGTAGACAGTAGTGTTAGCGTGCAGTAGTGGTAGAACAGTTTTAAGTGGTTAGACAGTGGTGAGTGTTAGAACAGTAGTGTTAGACAGTAGTGTTAGTAGCCATGTAGTGTGTTTAGACAGTCAGTGGTTAACAGTAGTGTTAGACAGTAGTGTTGGACAGTAGTGTTAGACAGTAGTGTTGTACAGTAGTGTTTAGTAGACAGTAGTGTTAGACAGTAGTGTTAGTACAGTAGTGTTAGCAGGCAGTAGTGTTGAGACAGTAGTGTTAGACAGTAGTGTTAGACAGTAGTGTAGACAGTAATGGTAGACAGTAGTGTTAGATCAGTGACAGTAAGTAGTTAGACAGTAGTGTTAGACAGTAGTGTTAGACAGTAGTGTTAGACGTAGTGGTTAGACAGTAGTGTTAGGGTGGTCATAATGTGTGACAGTTAGTAGTAGAGGCAGTAGTGTTAGACAGTAGTGTTAGAACAGTAGTGTTAGACATAGAACAGAGTAGTGTTAGACAGTAGTGTTAGAGCAGTAGTGTTAGACAGTAGTTCGTAGTTAGGACAGTAGTGGTTAGAGATCAGTAGTGTTAGACAGTAGTATTAGACAGTAGTGTATGAGCAGTAGTGGTAGACATTAGTGTAGAACAGTAGTGTTAGACAGTAGTGGTAGACAGTAGTGTTAGCAGGTAGTGGTAGACAGTAGTGTAGAGCAGTAGTGTTAGACAAGCAGTGTTAGACAGTAGTGTTGTACAGTAGTGTTAGCAGGCAGTAAGTGTTTTAGACAAGTAGTGTTAGACAGTAACAGTGTTAGACAGTAGTGTTAGGCAGTAGTGTTAGAGCAGTAGTGTTAGAGTAGCAGTAGTGGTAGACAGTAGTGTTAGACAGTAGTGTTTAGCAGTAGAGTTAGACATAGTGTAGACACGTAGTGTTAGACAGGCAGTAGTGTAGACAGTAAGTAGTTAGACAGTAGTGTTAGACAGTAGTGTTAGGCAGTAGTGTTAGACTGGTAGTGTTAGACAGTAGTGTTACACAGTAGGTTACACAGTAGTGTTAGACAGTAGTGTTAGGGCAGTATATAGGTAGACAGTAGTGTTAGACAGTAGTATTCGACAGTAGTGTTAGACAGTCAGTAGTGTGTAGACAGTGTGGTTAGACAGTAGTGTTAGACAGTAGTGTAGACATTAGTGTTAGGCAGTAGTGGTAGACAGTAGTGTGGGTAGACAGTAGTGTAGACAGAGTGTTAGACTAGGTAGTGTTAGACAGTAGTGTTAGGCAGTCAGTAGTGTTAGAAGTAGTGTTAGATCAGTAGTGTTTTGTACAGTAGTGTTAGACAGTAGTGTTAGACAGTAGTTGTTAGACAGTAGTGTTAGACAGTAGTGTAGGCAGTAGTGGTGACAGTAGGCCAGTAGTGTTAGACGTATTGTTAGACGAGTCAGTAGTGTAACAGTAGTGGTAGACAGTAGTGTTAAGACAGTAGTTAGTGTTGACAGTAGTGTTAGGTGCAGTAGTGTTAGACAGTATGTGGTATAGACAGTAGTGTTTATGACAGTAGTGTTAGACAGTAGTAGTTAGACAGTAGTTGTTAGGCAGTAGTGCTAGACAGTAGTGTTAGGACAGTAGTGTTAGACAGTAGTGGTAGAACAGTAGTGTTAGACAGTAGTGTTAGAAGTACAGAAGTAGTTAGACAGTAGTGTATAGTGTAGACAGTAGTGTTAGGACAGTAGTGTTAGACAGTAGTGTTAGGCAGTTAGTGTTAGGTAGACAGTAGTGTTAGACAGTAGTTGGTTAGACAGTAGTGTTAGACAGTAGTGTTAGCAAGTAGTGTTAGACAGTAGTGTTAGACAGTAGTGTTAGACAGTAGTGGTAGACAGTAGTGTTAGACAGTAGTGTTTTAGGCAAGTAGTGTTAGAGCAGTAGTGGATGTGTTAGACAGTAGGTGTTAGACAGTAAAATTGGTAGACATGGTTAGACAGTAGTGTTAGAACAGTAGTGTTAGACAGTAGTGTAGGAGTAGTGTTAGGACAGTAGTGTTAGACAGTAGTGTTAGACAGTAGTGTTAGTGACGTAGTGTTTAACAGTAGTGTTAGACTAGTGTTAGACAGTAGTGTTAGACAGTAGTGGTAGACAGGTAGTGGTAGACAGTAGTGTTAGACAGTAGTGGTAGACATTAGTGTTAGCAGTAGTGGTAGACAGTAGGTAGACAATAGTGTTAGACAGTAGTGTAGACAGTAGTGTTGACAGTAGTGTTAGGCAGATAGTGTTAGACAGTAGTTTGGCAGTAGTGTTAGACAGTTGTTGACAGTAGTGTTAGACAGTAGTGTTAGGACAGTAGTGTTAGACAGTAGTGTTAGGCAGTAGTGGTAGACAGTAGTGTTAGAACAGTAGTGTAGACAGTAGTGGTAGACAGTAAGTGTGTAGACAGTAGGTTTAGACGAGTAATGTTAGACGTAAGTGTTTAGACAAGTAGTGTTAACAGAGTGTTTGACAGTAGTGGTAGACAGTAGTGTTAGCAGTATGTGAGAACAGTAGTGTTAGACAGTAGTGGTTAGACAGTAGTGTTAGACAGTAGTGGTAGACAGTAGTGTTAGACAGTAGTGTTAGCAGTAGTGTAGTACAGTAGTGTTAGACAGTTAGTGTGTAGACAGTAGTGTTAGAAAAAGTAAACAGTAGTATTAGACAGTAGTGTTAGACAGTAGTGGTAGACAGTAGTGGTAGACAGTAGTGTTAGACCAGTAGTGGTAGACATTAGTGTTAGGCAGTAGTGGTAGACAGTAGTTGTAGACAGTAGTGTTAGGACAGCAGTGGTTAGACAGTAGTGTTGTACAGTAGTGTTAGGCAGTGCAGTAGTTTAGACAGTAGTGTTAGACAGTAGTGTTAGACAGTAGTGTTTAGGCATTAGTGTTAGACAGTAGTGTTAGACAGTAGTGGTTAGACGTAGTGTTGAACAAGTAGTTGTTAGGCAGTAGAGATTTAGACAGTAGTGTTAGACAGATTGTAGCATGTTAGATCAGTGCAGTAGTGTTAGAACAGTAGTGTTAGAGCAGTAGTGTTAGACAGTAGTGTTAGGCAGTAGTGTTAGATGGTAGATCTATGTTAGTGTTACAGTATGTTAACACAGTAGTGTTAGACAGTAGTGTTACGGCAGTAGTGGTAGTAGCAAGTAGTGTTAGACAGTAGTATTAGACAGTAGTGTTAGACAGTAGTGGTAGCAGTAGTGGTAGACAGTAGTGTTATGACAGTTAGTGGTAGACAGTAGTGTTAGGCAGTAGTGGTTAGACAGTAGTGGTAGACAGTAGTGTTAGACAGCAGTGTTAGACAGTATGTGTTTGTACAGTAGTAGTTAGGGCAGGAGTAGTGTTAGACAGTAGTGGTAGACAGTAGTGTTAGACAGGCAGTAGTGTTAGACAGTAGTGTTAGGCAGTAGTGTTAGACAGTAGTGTTAGAAAGTAGTGTTAGACAGTAGTGTTAGGCAGTAGTGTTAGACAGTAGTGGTAGACAGGCAGTAGTGTTAGACAGTAGTGATAGACAGTAGTGTTAGACAGCAGTGTTAGGTAGACAGTAGTGTTAGACAGTAGTGTTAGACAGTAGTGTTAGACAGTAGTGTTAGACAGTAGTGTTAGGCAGTAGTGGTAGACAGTAGTGTTAGACAGTAGTGTTAGACAGTAGTGTTAGACAGTAGTGGTAGACAGTAGTGTTAGACAGTAGTTTTAGACAGTAGTGATAGACAGTAGTGTTAGGCAGTAGTGGTAGACAGTAGTGTTAGACAGTAGTGTTAGACAGTAGTGATAGACAGTAGTGTTAGACAGTAGTGGTAGACAGTAGTGTTAGACAGTAGTGTTAGGCAGTAGTGGTAGACAGTAGCGTTAGACAGTAGTGTTAGGCAGTAGTGATAGACAGTAGTGTTAGACAGTAGTGTTAGGCAGTAGTGGTAGACAGTAGTGTTAGACAGTAGTGTTAGACAGTAGTGTTAGGCAGTAGTGTTAGACAGTAGTGTTAGACAGTAGTGTTAGACAGTAGTGTTAGGTAGACAGTAGTGTTAGGCAGTAGTGGTAGACAGTAGTGTTAGACAGTAGTGTTAGACAGTAGTGTTAGACAGTAGTGGTAGACAGTAGTGTTAGACAGTAGTGTTAGACAGTAGTGATAGACAGTAGTGTTAGACAGTAGTGTTAGGCAGTAGTGTTAGACAGTAGTGGTAGACAGTAGTGGTAGACAGTAGTGTTAGACAGTAGTGTTAGACAGTAGTGGTAGACAGTAGTGTTAGACAGGCAGTAGTGTTAGACAGTAGTGTTAGGCAGTAGTGTTAGACAGTAGTGTTAGAAAGTAGTGTTAGACAGTAGTGTTAGGCAGTAGTGTTAGACAATAGTGGTAGACAGGCAGTAGTGTTAGACAGTAGTGATAGACAGTAGTGTTAGACAGCAGTGTTAGGTAGACAGTAGTGTTAGACAGTAGTGTTAGACAGTAGTGTTAGACAGTAGTGTTAGACAGTAGTGTTAGACAGTAGTGGTAGACAGTAGTGTTAGACAGGCAGTAGTGTTAGACAGTAGTGTTAGACAGTAGTGTTAGACTGTAGTGATAGACAGTAGTGTTAGACAGTAATGTTAGGTAGACAGTAGTGTTAGACAGTAGTGTTAGACAGTAGTGTTAGACTGTAGTGATAGACAGTAGTGTTAGACAGTAGTGTTAGACAGTAGTGTTAGACAGTAGTGGTAGACAGGCAGTAGTGTTAGACAGTAGTGTTAGACAGTAGTGTTAGACAGTAGTGTTAGACAGTAGTGTTAGGTAGACAGTAGTGTTAGACAGTAGTGTTAGACAGTAGTGTTAGACAGTAGTGTTAGACAGTAGTGTTAGACAGTAGTGGTAGACAGGCAGTAGTGTTAGACAGTAGTGTTAGACAGTAGTGTTAGACAGTAGTGTTAGACAGCAGTGTTAGGTAGACAGTAGTGTTAGACAGTAGTGGTAGACAGTAGTGTTAGACAGTAGTGATAGACAGTAGTGTTAGACAGTAGTGTTAGGTAGACAGTAGTGTTAGACAGTAGTGTTAGAAAGTAGTGTTACACAGTAGTGTTAGACAGTAGTGTTAGACAGTAGTGTTAGACAGTAGTGGTAGACAGGCAGTAGTGTTAGACAGTAGTGTTAGACAGTAGTGTTAGACAGTAGTGTTAGACAGTAGTGTTAGGTAGACAGTAGTGTTAGACAGTAGTGGTAGACAGTAGTGTTAGAGAGTAGTGATAGACAGTAGTGTTAGACAGTAATGTTAGGTAGACAGTAGTGTTAGACAGTAGTGTTAGACAGTAGTGTTAGACAGTAGTGTTAGGTAGACAGTAGTGTTAGACAGTAGTGTTAGACAGTAGTGTTAGGCAGTAGTGTTAGACAGTAGTGTTAGACAGTAGTGGTAGACAGGCAGTAGTGTTAGACAGTAGTGTTAGACAGGCAGTAGTGTTAGACAGTAGTGTTAGGCAGTAGTGGTAGACAGTAGTGGTAGACAGTAGTGTTAGACATGCAGTAGTGTTAGACAGTAGTGTTAGGCAGTAGTGTTAGACAGTAGTGTTAGAAAGTAGTGTTAGACAGTAGTGTTAGGCAGTAGTGTTAGACAGTAGTGGTAGACAGGCAGTAGTGTTAGACAGTAGTGATAGACAGTAGTGTTAGACAGTAGTGTTAGGTAGACAGTAGTGTTAGACAGTAGTGTTAGACAGTAGTGTTAGACAGTAGTGTTAGACTGTAGTGATAGACAGTAGTGTTAGACAGTAGTGTTAGGTAGACAGTAGTGTTAGACAGTAGTGTTAGACAGTAGTGTTAGACTGTAGTGATAGACAGTAGTGTTAGACAGTAGTGTTAGACAGTAGTGTTAGACAGTAGTGGTAGACAGGCAGTAGTGTTAGACAGTAGTGTTAGACAGTAGTGTTAGACAGTAGTGTTAGACAGTAGTGTTAGGTAGACAGTAGTGTTAGACAGTAGTGGTAGACAGTAGTGTTAGACAGTAGTGATAGACAGTAGTGTTAGACAGTAGTGTTAGGTAGACAGTAGTGTTAGACAGTAGTGTTAGAAAGTAGTGTTAGACAATAGTGTTAGACAGTAGTGTTAGGCAGTAGTGTTAGACAGTAGTGGTAGACAGGCAGTAGTGTTAGACAGTAGTGTTAGACAGTAGTGTTAGACAGTAGTGTTAGACAGTAGTGTTAGGTAGACAGTAGTGTTAGACAGTAGTGGTAGACAGTAGTGTTAGACAGTAGTGATAGACAGTAGTGTTAGACAGTAGTGTTAGGTAGACAGTAGTGTTAGACAGTAGTGTTAGACAGTAGTGTTACACAGTAGTGTTAGGTAGACAGTAGTGTTAGACAGTAGTGTTAGACAGTAGTGTTAGGCAGTAGTGTTAGACAGTAGTGTTAGACAGTAGTGGTAGACAGGCAGTAGTGTTAGACAGTAGTGTTAGACAGTAGAGTTAGACAGTAGTGTTAGGCAGGCAGTAGTGTTAGACAGTAGTGTTAGACAATAGTGTTAGACAGTAGTGTTAGACAGTAGTGTTAGACAGTAGAGTTAGACAGTAGTGTTAGACAGGCAGTAGTGGTAGACAGTAGCGGTAGACAGTAGTGTTAGACAGTAGTGTTAGACAGTAGTGTTAGACAGTAGTGTTAGGCAGTAGTGTTAGACAGTAGTGGTAGACAGGCAGTAGTGTTAGACAGTAGTGTTAGAAAGTAGTGTTAGACAGTAGACAGTAGTGTTAGGTAGACAGTAGTGTTAGACAGTAGTGTTAGAAAGTAGTGTTAGACAGTAGTGTTAGACAGTAGTGTTAGGCAGTAGTGTTAGACAGTAGTGGTAGACAGGCAGTAGTGTTAGACAGTAGTGTTAGACAGTAGTGTTAGACAGTAGTGTTAGACAGTAGTGTTAGGTAGACAGTAGTGTTAGACAGTAGTGGTAGACAGTAGTGTTAGACAGTAGTGATAGACAGTAGTGTTAGACAGTAGTGTTAGGTAGACAGTAGTGTTAGACAGTAGTGTTACACAGTAGTGTTACACAGTAGTGTTAGGTAGACAGTAGTGTTAGACAGTAGTGTTAGACAGTAGTGTTAGGCAGTAGTGTTAGACAGTAGTGTTAGACAGTAGTGGTAGACAGGCAGTAGTGTTAGACAGTAGTGTTAGACAGTAGAGTTAGACAGTAGTGTTAGGCAGGCAGTAGTGTTAGACAGTAGTGTTAGACAGTAGTGTTAGACAGTAGTGTTAGACAGTAGTGTTAGACAGTAGAGTTAGACAGTAGTGTTAGACAGGCAGTAGTGGTAGACAGTAGCGGTAGACAGTAGTGTTAGACAGTAGTGTTAGACAGTAGTGTTAGACAGTAGTGTTAGGCAGTAGTGTTAGACAGTAGTGTTAGACAGTAGTGTTAGACAGTAGTGTTAGACAGTAGTGTTATGCAGTAGTGTTAGACAGTAGTGGTAGACAGGCAGTAGTGATAGACAGTAGTGATAGACAGTAGTGTTAGGCAGTAGTGTTAGGCAGTAGTGTTAGGCAGTATTGATAGACAGTAGTGGTAGACAGTAGTGTTAGACAGTAGTGTTAGTTAGACAGTAGTGTTAGGCAGTAGTGTTAGACAGTAGTGTTAGACAGTAGTGTTAGACAGTAGTGTTAGGCAGTAGTGTTAGACAGTAGTGTTAGACAGTAGTGTTAGACAGCAGTGGCAGGCAGTAGTGGTAGACAGTAGTGTTAGACAGTAGTGTTAGACAGTAGTGTTAGACAGTAGTGTTAGGCAGTAGTGTTAGACAGTAGTGTTAGACAGTAGTGTTAGACAGTAGTGTTAGACAGTAGTGTTAGGCAGTAGTGTTAGACAGCAGTGGCAGGCAGTAGTGGAAGACAGTAGTGTTAGACAGTAGTGTTAGACAGTAGTGTTAGGCAGTAGTGTTAGACAGTAGTGTTAGACAGTAGTGGTAGACAGTAGTGTTAGACAGTAGTGTTAGGCAGTAGTGTTAGACAGTAGTGTTAGACAGTAGTGTTAGACAGTAGTGTTAGACAGGCAGTAGTGTTAGACAGTAGTGTTAGACAGTAGTGTTAGGCAGTAGTGTTAGACAGTAGTGTTAGACAGTAGTGTTAGGCAGGCAGTAGTGTTAGACAGTAGTGTTAGACAGTAGTGTTAGGCAGGCAGTAGTGGTAGACAGTAGTGTTAGACAGTAGTGTTGTACAGTAGTGTTAGACAGTAGTGTTAGACAGTAGTGTTAGACAGTAGTGTTAGACAGTAGTGTTAGGCAGGCAGTAGTGTTAGACAGTAGTGTTAGGCAGTAGTGTTAGACAGTAGTGTTAGACAGTAGTGTTAGACAGTAGTATTAGACAGTAGTGTTAGACAGTAGTGTTAGACAGTAGTGGTAGACAGTAGTGTTAGACAGGCAGTAGTGTTAGACAGTAGTGTTAGGCAGTAGTGTTAGACAGTAGTGTTAGACAGTAGTGTTAGACAGTAGTGTTAGGCAGTAGTTTTAGACAGTAGTGTTAGGCAGTAGTGTTAGGCAGTAGTGGTAGACAGTAGTGTTAGGCACAGAGACATTCTGCATACCACTGATGAGAAGGAAGTCTGAACTCAATGACACAGGACAGGTGTCAGTCATTCAGATGGAAAGAGGTCTTAACTTTGTACCTGTCCCATTATGATGTCTGTGACAGCACGGAGGCCATCACGATTGGCATTGAGGCCATCACCATTTTAAAGTAGTACATTTTCTTATTTTTTGGTTTGAAAAAAACTGTCAAGCAAATATTGGCGATTTACCACCACCTGCAGTGCTGGAGTCCTGAAACACATCTTGTGTCATTTATTTATTGTGGCCAGTAGATGGCAGTAATATAGTTTAAAGCCATTTACAAAACATACAACCCAATTTGAAGAAGAAAATGCTCTGATCATTGGCAGATCGCTCCCACATCATAGGAATCTCCACCCAGCTGACTACTTAAAAATGGCGGAAGCCTTTAATGGCAATGTCCATGCTAAAACAGGTCATTTCCAAGTAGAGATATCTATGGTGCCAGTCCTTTGTTTTCCACATTCCGCACCACTACTGTACATTAGGTTACAGTGCCACCTACTGGTTACAGATGAGAATATTAGAGTTGCAACATGTCACCGCTTGGTGTATGTGATGTTTGCTAGGTGGAAATGTTAGGAGAAAATAGCCCATTCGCATCAGAGTATATAAGCTATGGGCAAATAATACGAGTCTCTCAAACCAAGTTCGCTGCTGGAGATGTCACCACCCAAGGGAGATACATCTCAAGTTGTAATCATTGTGATGGAAATGTTATACTTGTGCTTTTCTATTTACCAATTTCTATGTTCTATGTTTGTGCTTTTCTATAAACTAATTTCTGTGTTCATGCAAGTGACTGACTAAACGAATCCTCACTATCAGTAGCTGCAATTTGGCAGTACGCCCAGACCTTGTTTGGAAAACGTAAGATATGCCCTAAACTAAACTGTTGTTCTGGTCTGGTCTGGTCTGTTCTCTCTCTCTCGCTCTCTCTCTCTCTCTCTCTCTCTCTCTCTCTCTCTCTCTCTCTCACTCTCTCTCTCTCTCTCTCTCTCTCTCTCTCTCTGTCTCTCTCTCTCTGTCTCTCTCTCTCTGTCTCTCTCTCTCTCTCTCTCTCTCTCTCTCTCTCTCTCTCTCTCTCTCTCTCTCTCTGTCTCTCTCTCTCTGTCTCTCTCTCTCTCTCTCTCTCTCTCTCTCTCAATTCAATTCAATTCAATTCAAGGGGCTTTATTGGCATGGGAAACATGTGTTAACATTGCCAAAGCAAGTGAGGTAGATATTATACAAAAGTGAAATAAACAATACAAATTAACAGTAAACATTACACATACAGAAGTTTCAAAACAATAAAGACATTACAAATGTTATATTATATATATACAGTGTTGTAACAATGTACAAATGGTTAAAGCACACAAGTTAAAATAAATAAGCATAAATATGGGTTGTATTTACAATGGTGTTTGTTCTTCACTGGTTGCCCTTTTCTTGTGGCAACAGGTCACAAATCTTGCTGCTGTGATGGCACACTGTGGAATTTCTCCCAGTAGATATGGGAGTTTATCAAAATTGGATTTGTTTTCAAATTCTTTGTGGATCTGTGTAATCTGAGGGAAATATGTCTCTCTAATATGGTCATACATTGGGCAGGAGGTTAGGAAGTGCAGCTCAGTTTCCACCTCATTTTGTGGGCAGTGTGCACATAGCCTGTCTTCTCTTGAGAGCCATGTCTGCCTACGGCGGCCTTTCTCAATAGCAAGGCTATGCTCACTGAGTCTGTACATAGTCAAAGCTTTCCTTAAGTTTGGGTCAGTCACAGTGGTCAGGTATTCTGCCACTGTGTACTCTCTGTTTAGGGCCAAATAGCATTCTAGTTTGCTCTGTTTTTTTGTTAATTCTTTCCAATGTGTCAAGTAATTATCTTTTTGTTTTCTCATGATTTGGTTGGGTCTAATTGTGCTGTTGTCCTGGGGCTCTGTGGGGTGTGTTTGTGTTTGTGAACAGAGCCCTAGGACCAGCTTGCTTAGGGGACTCTTCTCCAGGTTCATCTCTCTGTAGGTGATGGCTTTGTTATGGAAGGTTTGGGAATCGTTTCCTTTTAGGTGGTTGTAGAATTTAACGGCTCTTTTCTGGATTTTGATAATTAGTGGGTATCGGCCTAATTCTGCTCTGCATGCATTATTTGGTGTTCTACGTTGTACACGGAGGATATTTTTGCAGAATTCTGCATGCAGAGTCTCAATTTGGTGTTTGTCCCATTTTGTGAAATCTTGGTTGGTGAGCGGACCCCAGACCTCACAACCATAAAGGGCAATGGGCTCTATGACTGATTCAAGTATTTTTAGCCAGATCCTAATTGGTATGTTGAAATTTATGTTCCTTTTGATGGCATAGAAGGCCCTTCTTGCCTTGTCTCTCAGATCGTTCACAGCTTTGTGGAAGTTACCTGTGGTGCTGATGTTTAGGCCGAGGTATGTATAGTTTTTTGTGTGCTCTAGGGCAACGGTGTCTAGATGGAATTTGTGGTCCTGGTGACTGGACCTTTTTTGGAACACCATTATTTTGGTCTTACTGAGATTTACTGTCAGGGCCCAGGTCTGACAGAATCTGTGCAGAAGATCTAGGTGCTGCTGTAGGCCCTCCTTGGTTGGTGACAGAAGCACCAGATCATCAGCAAACAGTAGACATTTGACTTCGGATTCTAGTAGGGTGAGACCGGGTGCTGCAGACTGTTCTAGTGCCCGCGCAAATTCGTTGATATATATGTTGAAGAGGGTGGGGCTTAAGCTGCATCCCTGTCTCACCCCACGACCCTGTGTGAAGAAATGTGTGTGTTTTTTGCCAATTTTAACCGCACACTTGTTGTTTGTGTACATGGATTTTATAATGTCGTATGTTTTACCCCCAACACCACTTTCCATCAATTTGTATAGCAGACCCTCATGCCAAATTGAGTCGAAGGCTTTTTTGAAATCAACAAAGCATGAGAAGACTTTGCCTTTGTTTTGGTTTGTTTGGTTGTCAATTAGGGTGTGTAGGGTGAATACATGGTCTGTTGTACGGTAATTTGGTAAAAAGCCAATTTGACATTTGCTCAGTACATTGTTTTCATTGAGGAAATGTACGAGTCTGCTGTTAATGATAATGCAGAGGATTTTCCCAAGGTTACTGTTGACGCATATTCCACGGTATTTCATATCTCTCTCTCTCTCTCTCTCTCTCTCTCTCTCTCTCTCTCTCTCTCTCTCTCTCTCTCTCTCTCTCTCTCTCTCTCTCTCTCTCTCTCTCTCTCTCTCTCTCTCTCTCTCTCTCTCTCTCTCTCTCTCTCTCTCTCTCTCTCTCTCTCTCTCTCTCTCTCTCTCTCTCTCTCTCTCTCTCTCTCTCTCTCTCTCTCTCTCTCTCTCTCTCTCTCATGGTGAAGGTGACCACAGATGGTGTGTAGATGCATGGAAGGGATCATTTGACCAAGAACAGTGTGAACCTCAACACCTCCTCTAACCGGCTGAATGGCAACAATGGCGTTCGGTATGGTCCTTGACCACTTCTACCATGAGACTTGAGTCCGAGCCAGCAACCTGCACACATCAACCAAATCAACTGCCTTTTCTCTCAGGAGTGTGACATGACTCCACGTGGGAGTGAGCATGGGGGCAGAGATCCAGTCCAAACGTCTCTCATGCTGCTGGTGTACTGGTAGGATTAATGGACAAAGACATAATAGACTGTAAAGGACATTATCAAGGACCATCCACTTTGAACATGTGCCATTAAAAGGACGAACTGAAACACTGTCTGGAGAACAACATGAACAAAAGGATGAGAGGGTAGTCAACCGTGCCCGTAATTGATTTGGGCTTGCCCCCCCCCAGGACGTGAGCTGGGTGGGCATTTTATGTTGTGTGTCTAGTTTGTTTGTTTCTGTGTCCAGCCTAATATGGTTCTCAATCAGAGGCAGCTGTCAATCGTTGTCCCTGATTGAGAATCATATATAGGTGGCTTGTTTTGTGTTGGGATTTTGTGGGTGGTTGTTTCCTGTGTCTGTTTTTGTGCCACACGGGACTGTTTCGGTTAGTACGTTTGTTGTTTTGTGTTTTGTCTAGTTTTCATGTTCATTAAATCATGGAAACTTACCACGCTGCACATTGGTCCTCCGATCCTTCTCGCCTCTCCTCGTCCGAGGAGGAGGAAGAGCTAGACTGCCGTTACAGTGGAGGTCTGCACACTGCTAAATGTATAGTAATTTAAGACTAAGAATGTATTGAGATCTGTCATTGCCACAAATGGAGGCCGTGATGAGAAAAGCGAAATTCTAGAAATATAAGTTCAATGTAAATGTTCATTCTGCCAGTAACAGTGTGTGCTAAGTTGAGGGTCTTAAAGTGATAGAACCAACGTAAAGCACTGAAGACTGTCATTCTACATTTGGATTGGATCATTTATCAATAGTTATAATTATGATTTGGAAAAAGGCGAGGCTCCTAATATGTGAGGAGAGCCACTAGATTGTAGCTTGAGCTAACCTTGCCCCAATCTCATTCTATATCAAGGTCGGTGTGAAACTGTTTACAACATGTGTTCTCTCTCTCGCTCTTCCCTGCGAAATGTTATTAACATGCTGTAAGGCGATCTGTGCCTCTCTGGCTGATAAGATTTTCTGCAGCTATCACGTTTTCTGCTCCTCCAGACAGTAGTGTTAGACAGTAGTGTTAGACAGTAGTGTTAGACAGTAGTGTTAGACAGTAGTGTTAGACAGTAGTGTTAGACAGTAGTGTTAGACAGTAGTGTTAGACAGTAGTGTTAGACAGTAGTGGTAGACAGTAGTGGTAGACAGTAGTGGTAGACAGTAGTGTTAGACAGTAGTGTTAGACAGTAGTGTTAGACAGTAGTGGTAGACAGTAGTGTTAGACAGTAGTGTTAGACAGTAGTGTTAGACAGTAGTGGTAGACAGTAGTGTTAGACAGTAGTGTTAGACAGTAGTGGTAGACAGTAGTGTTAGACAGTAGTGTTAGACAGTAGTGTTAGACAGTAGTGTTAGACAGTAGTGTTAGGCAGTAGTGTTAGACAGTAGTGTTAGGCAGTAGTGGTAGACAGTAGTGGTAGACAGTAGTGTTAGACAGTAGTGTTAGACAGTAGTGTTAGACAGTAGTGTTAGACAGTAGTGTTAGACAGTAGTGTTAGACAGTAGTGTTAGACAGTAGTGTTAGACAGTAGTGTTAGACAGTAGTGGTAGACAGTAGTGTTAGACAGTAGTGTTAGACAGTAGTGTTAGACAGTAGTGTTAGACAGTAGTGTTAGACAGTAGTGTTAGACAGTAGTGTTAGACAGTAGTGGTAGACAGTAGTGGTAGACAGTAGTGTTAGACAGTAGTGTTAGGCAGTAGTGTTAGACAGTAGTGTTAGGCAGTAGTGTTAGACAGTAGTGTTAGGCAGTAGTGTTAGACAGTAGTGTTAGACAGTAGTGTTAGACAGTAGTGTTAGACAGTAGTGTTAGGCAGTAGTGTTAGACAGTAGTGGTAGACAGTAGTGTTAGACAGTAGTGTTAGACAGTAGTGTTAGACAGTAGTGGTAGACAGTAGTGTTGTACAGTAGTGTTAGACAGTAGTGTTAGACAGTAGTGTTAGACAGTAGTGGTAGACAGTAGTGTTAGACAGTAGTGTTAGACAGTAGTGTTAGACAGTAGTGTTAGACAGTAGTGTTAGACAGTAGTGTTAGACAGTAGTGGTAGACAGTAGTGTTAGACAGTAGTGGTAGACAGTAGTGTTAGACAGTAGTGTTAGACAGTAGTGTTAGACAGTAGTGGTAGACAGTAGTGTTAGACAGTAGTGTTAGACAGTAGTGTTAGACAGTAGTGGTAGACAGTAGTGGTAGACAGTAGTGTTAGACAGTAGTGTTAGGCAGTAGTGTTAGACAGTAGTGTTAGGCAGTAGTGTTAGACAGTAGTGTTAGGCAGTAGTGTTAGACAGTAGTGTTAGACAGTAGTGTTAGACAGTAGTGTTAGACAGTAGTGTTAGGCAGTAGTGTTAGACAGTAGTGGTAGACAGTAGTGTTAGACAGTAGTGTTAGACAGTAGTGTTAGACAGTAGTGGTAGACAGTAGTGTTAGGCAGTAGTGGTAGACGGTAGTGGTAGACAGTAGTGTTAGACAGTAGTGTTAGACAGTAGTGTTAGACAGTAGTGTTGTACAGTAGTGTTAGGCAGTAGTGTTAGGTAGACAGTAGTGTTAGACAGTAGTGTTAGACAGTAGTGTTAGGCAGTAGTGTTAGACAGTAGTGTTAGACAGTAGTGTTAGACAGTAGTGGTAGACAGTAGTGTTAGACAGTAGTGTTAGACAGTAGTGTTAGACAGTAGTGGTAGACAGTAGTGTTAGACAGTAGTGTTAGACAGTAGTGTTGTACAGTAGTGTTAGACAGTAGTGTTAGACAGTAGTGTTAGACAGTAGTGTTAGACAGTAGTGTTAGACAGTAGTGTTAGACAGTAGTGTTAGACAGTAGTGTTAGACAGTAGTGTTAGACAGTAGTGGTAGACAGTAGTGTTAGACAGTAGTGTTAGACAGTAGTGTTAGACAGTAGTGGTAGACAGTAGTGTTAGACAGTAGTGTTAGACAGTAGTGTTAGACAGTAGTGGTAGACAGTAGTGTTAGACAGTAGTGTTAGACAGTAGTGTTAGACAGTAGTGGTAGACAGTAGTGTTAGACAGTAGTGTTAGACAGTAGTGTTAGGCAGTAGTGTTAGACAGTAGTGTTAGACAGTAGTGTTAGACAGTAGTGTTAGACAGTAGTGTTAGACAGTAGTGTTAGACAGTAGTGTTAGACAGTAGTGTTAGACAGTAGTGTTGTACAGTAGTGTTAGACAGTAGTGTTAGACAGTAGTGTTAGACAGTAGTGGTAGACAGTAGTGTTAGGCAGTAGTGTTAGACAGTAGTGTTAGACAGTAGTGTTAGACAGTAGTGTTAGACAGTAGTGTTAGACAGTAGTGTTAGACAGTAGTGTTAGACAGTAGTGTTAGGCAGTAGTGTTAGACAGTAGTGTTAGGCAGTAGTGTTAGACAGTAGTGTTAGACAGTAGTGTTAGACAGTAGTGTTAGGCAGTAGTGTTAGACAGTAGTGTTAGACAGTAGTGTTAGACAGTAGTGTTAGACAGTAGTGTTAGACAGTAGTGTTAGACAGTAGTGTTAGACAGTAGTGTTAGACAGTAGTGTTAGGCAGTAGTGTTAGACAGTAGTGTTAGACAGTAGTGTTAGACAGTAGTGTTAGACAGTAGTGTTAGGCAGTAGTGTTAGACAGTAGTGTTAGACAGTAGTGTTAGGCAGTAGTGTTAGATAGTAGTGATAGGCAGTAGTGTTACACAGTAGTGTTAGACAGTAGTGTTAGACAGTAGTGTTGTACAGTAGTGTTAGACAGTAGTGTTAGACAGTAGTGTTAGACAGTAGTGTTAGGCAGTAGTGTTAGGCAGTAGTGTTAGACAGTAGTGTTAGACAGTAGTGTTAGACAGTAGTGTTAGGCAGTAGTGTTAGACAGTAGTGTTAGACAGTAGTGTTAGACAGTAGTGTTAGACAGTAGTGTTAGACAGTAGTGTTAGACAGTAGTGTTAGACAGTAGTGTTAGACAGTAGTGTTAGACAGTAGTGTTAGACAGTAGTGTTAGACAGTAGTGTTAGACAGGCAGTAGTGTTAGAAACTAACGAGCTGCCAACTCTGGAGGAGCTCTCATGTAGATACGGACGATGAGTAATGATCGAAAGTTGTTTTCGTTTGACAAGAATTGGTATTAAACAACAAGGTTTTATATTGTGACTTAAGTTGATGTCCCAGGGACAGTTAGTGAAAAACATTGCTCAATCCAAACCCGATTTGTGTTAAGAGATATGGAAACAATGGTTAACATTGAGCGATGTATTCACCTCAATACTCACTCCCATTAATAGAAGTATAACCTTTAGTATGATTGTAATATTACCATACTATTTGGATTGTACAACCCAGAATGAAGGGTTTGAAGATTTGAAGTGTCTGTTTTTTTCCCCTCTGTGTTGATTTCCCTTACTTTAATAGGAGTATAGAATGTTGATATAGAAGCTAAAATCTAAATGTTTACATTAAAATGTAATGATTATTATCACACAAGTGATGAGGATGGAATGTGATGGACATTTTATACTTGTGCTTATCTATACCAATTTATATGTTCTATGTTTGTGCTTTTCTATAGACTAATTTCTGTGTTCATGCAAGTGACTGACTGAACAAATCGTCACTATAAATAGCTACAATTTGACACTACTTCCAGAACTTGTTTTGAGAATAAAAGATATCTCAGTTTCAAGGTCTCAGCTTAGAGAGAAGAACCCTCGTGAGGTGTTGGTCTGTCACATGTTATGAACCACTATTGGTCGGTCACATTAATGAAACAAAACGGTAATGATTAATTAATAACGCAAATATAACTTGTGTGTGTGTGTATAGCCGTATATAGGACAACTGCTGGGACTGCCCTGACAGAGCTCCTGATTGACGCGTGTACTATGGTGCACTGAGTTTGATGGAACTTCTCCAGTGAGCTGACAATAAAAAATGATTAATTTAAGGTTGACTTTGAGTGTCCCTGTGTAAGAATTTCCAAAAACATCAGCATTAATGTACCCGTTCAGCAGAAATGTATGCAAGTTTAATGCCGCCCAAATATCAATAGCTGTCCCCAAAATATCACTCTTAGGCTAAAAAATGATGCAGTGATGTCTACCTGTGCCATTTCAGTAGGCTACAATCATATTTGCACAGGTGGGGTCAGTTCCATGACGCCACTCCTACATTGACTGGCCACCGGTAGAACTTACTCACGGAGACCTCATTCACAGCTGCTGTAGAAGAGAACAGATTTCACAAAAAACAAACTCGTTTCACATTCTATTTTTTTTTGTCTAGACAAGAGACGTGGCGTGTTTATTGAGAACCCTGACACAACATGACTAGATGTAACAGAGACTGTTAACACTGCAGTGGGGAATGTGTTGCTGTCATGTTAAGCGTAGGACTCCAACGGTCAGTGTTGGAATGTAGGGTGGCAAAGCACGTTTAGCTTTTAATATTCCTCTCCCTCTTCATCCTCTTCTCCCACGCTGTCAGTGCCCACCTCTTCATAATCCTTCTCCAGGGCTGCCATGTCTTCTCTGGCCTCAGAGAACTCTCCCTCCTCCATGCCCTCACCAACGTACCAGTGCACGAAGGCTCTCTTGGCATACATCAGGTCAAACTTGTGGTCCAGACGGGCCCAGGCCTCAGCGATGGCTGTGGTGTTACTCAGCATGCACACGGCCCTCTGGACCTTGGCCAGGTCTCCTCCAGGAACCACCGTAGGGGGCTGGTAGTTGATACCCACCTTGAAGCCAGTGGGACACCAGTCCACAAACTGGATGCTCCTCTTGGTTTTGATGGCAGCGATGGCAGAGTTGACATCTTTGGGAACAACGTCGCCACGGTACAGGAGACAGCAGGCCATGTATTTGCCGTGACGAGGGTCACACTTCACCATCTGATTGGCCGGCTCAAAGCAGGCATTGGTGATGTCAGCCACTGACAGCTGCTCGTGATAGGCCTTCTCAGCGGAGATGACTGGGGCATAGGTGGCCAGAGGGAAGTGGATACGGGGGTAGGGCACCAAGTTGGTCTGGAACTCTGTCAGATCAACATTCAGGGCTCCATCGAAACGCAGAGAGGCAGTGATGGAGGAGACGATCTGACCAATGAGCCTGTTGAGGTTGGTGTATGAGGGACGCTCAATGTCAAGGTTCCTACGACAGATGTCATAGATGGCCTCATTGTCCACCATGAAGGCACAGTCAGAGTGCTCCAGGGTGGTGTGGGTGGTCAGGATAGAGTTGTAGGGCTCCACCACAGCCGTGGACACCTGGGGAGCTGGGTAAACGGCAAACTCCAGCTTAGACTTCTTTCCGTAGTCGACAGACAGACGTTCCATCAGCAGGGAGGTGAAACCAGAACCGGTGCCTCCTCCGAAGCTGTGGAAGATGAGGAATCCCTGGAGCCCAGTACACTGGTCAGCCTGATGGAGAAATGGTACAATAACATTGTTAGATGTGATCTGTTGTTATAGCAGTAAGAATAGAACGGAGAACCTGTTTGCATGTTCTACCTAGAACCATAAAGGGTTCTTCGGCTTGTCCCTGTAAGATAACCCTTTATGGTTCCAGGTACAACTTATTGGCCAACCGAAAGAACCCTTTTAAAACGCTTTATTCCATAGAAAGAACCCTTTTAAAACGCTTTATTCCATAGAAAGAACCCTTTTAAAACGCTTTATTCCAGGTTTCTGAAGAACCTTCTAGAATGAAAAAGGTTCCATGTAGAACCCTAGTTAGAGGCCTGTCTCAGAAGGATGACTCACCAGTTTGCGTGTCCTGTCCAGCACGATGTCAATGATCTCCTTGCCGATGGTGTAGTGACCGCGGGCGTAGTTGTTGGCAGCATCTTCCTTACCAGTGATCAGCTGCTCAGGGTGGAACAGCTGGCGATAGATACCTGTCCTCACCTCATCTGAAACACAAAGGTACATTTAGAATATCCTAATATGAGGAATATGAGGAATATCTTGGGACAGAATATCAAATCATTCAAAGCTTGTGAACCATAATCTAATAGGAAATCTCCAGGATTTCAGAGGACTCTCATCTTACCGATGACAGTGGGCTCCAGATCTACGAAGATGGCACGGGGGACATGCTTTCCGGCTCCGGTCTCACTGAAGAAGGTGTTGAAGGAGTCGTCTCCCCCTCCACGAGTCTTGTCACTGGGCATCTGTCCGTCCGGCTGGATCCCATGCTCCAGGCAGTACAGCTCCCAACAGGCGTTACCCATCTGGACTCCGGCTTGGCCCACATGCATTGAAATACACTCACGCTGAAAAAGTGAAGGTACAAGACATCAACTACATGGAAACTTGAATCAAAATAGTGCTATGCACATTTGTAGGTTTAAAGCTGTTTCAGAGTATAAGTAAACTAACACGACATGTATATTTTTAAGATACTGCTAAAGACAACCTTGCTTTCACCATCTCATTTTTATTGTCCTTATTTATTTTAATCCCCATCTATCTATCTATCTATCTATCTATCTATCTGTGAAAGTAATATAATGTCCTCATGGGAAAGTCCTGGATTTGACTGAACTGTGAATTCAGCATGGCCACCCATTTAACAAAAGGGACATTTAAACAACGTGATTGGCTAGGTTATCCTGCTAGGTCACCATCTTGCAAATCCTCTATCTGCCATTTAACCACAGATCGTCATGCATGACCCTGTATCTTTAAGAGCTCAGGACCAGCGTGAAAAGGGTGTGCCTTGTTTCCCCCCCCCTCCTCTTCTTTTCCCCCTCCCTCCTTCTCCTCCCGCTATCCGGGCCAGCTGCGCACCCGTTGCAGTGTAAAACAGCGATATCTATCTCGCACACATAAAATGGCAACCATCTCAGACCGCCCCTCCCTGTTCTCCTTTGTGCTCAATCATGTCGCATAAAAAAAAACATGTAAAAAAATCAGCAATTTATGTCTTTGCACTGAAGAGAAGAGGTGTTTCATCTACACAGACGGTCATTGTTCTTTATACTTGGAACACATCTAACCCACATTTGATGTATGGCTATAGATGATTCTGTCACAAGAATATTAAAAAAAAATGTTTTACCTAAATTACATGTATCATTATATCAGTTAACACCTTAAAATCGACATATGAAAAAGTAGAAACGCATATAATCAGCTGATAATATCATAAGGGCGGGAATTAACGCAATTGCGCATTAGGTTGGGTGCGCCTAGTATGCTGATATGTTTCGTACTGCATTCGTTTTTACTAAAACAGTCCGTTATAAATAGTATCTAGTACGATTAGTACACAGTATGTCGTTTTTTTTTAACAGTAGGAAATAGTTTTCGGATCATGGTCCTTTATGTACAGAATCCATCGTCCACATGCTTTTCAGATTGATCTAATCCTATAATTTTTTTAAATACGAATACCATGTGAAAGAAAGAAATAAAGATACTTGTATTATCTACATCAGTAGTCAGCACTCACCATTTTGTCTGGTTATCTTTTCCTTCACAGGCTGACGTTGAGGATTCAGAAGAGAAGGCAGAACTGCAGAAGAAAGGAAGAGGCGGGGGTTTTATAGGCCGGGAAGCAGACAGCCCGGCAGGAAGCTACAGCGCAGTCTGCTTGGCGGGAGAGACTGTTGGTGGGTCGTTCTTGAATTTCGGTGTCATTTTTGTCATGGCATTTAGGAAAATAGTTGAGAGTCGTTTTTTATAAAAAAATGTATTTGGGTACACCTTCCCATTCTAAATCAACTAATATGGCAGCTGAATTACTTAACATAATTTGTACCATTGTGTCACCAGGAGTAGCAACACCAATGATGGTAATACCAATGAGACATTTTTGTTTATTGAAGATTTTCTGAAATGGAGGGCACAAGATGCTCAAATCTACGGTCCATTATCCCCCTTTTTTTTTGTATTTACTAAAGGGATATATGATCAATCATTTTGCTCACAATGTTATTTACCTTCATTTGAATTGACTAACACCAAGTGGCACCATGTGACATACTAAAAGGGTGTGATTAGCTAAGAATTTTCTCTAATATTGACCCCTCACCGATAACAGTTTGCCTCTGGAGGGAATGCTCAAGGTTCTTGTATATATTTGTAATTAGGGATTTAAGGCAGTAACAACATTGACATAAAAGTGAAAAACAGACATTATACTAGTAAACAGGTATTTTAATAGCCTTCTTTGTTTTTATTGATATATACAATATCAAATAATTGTATTCACTATCATTCAAAATAATATATTGATTTCTCTAAATCCACAGAACATGCCACTTCAACTCTACACATCAGTACTAGAACAAGCCAATTTGCTCACCCTAAGTTCTTGCGTATGTTTACAATGCGTAAACGTAACGTTGTGCAGTATAAAGGACTTGCATTATGTTTTATCATTGATAAACAGTTTGATATAAACAAAAACATGTATTAAGAATAACTATTTGTCGTTATAAAGTGTTTTTCAACGTTGCAAAGGCAAGGAGTGCAAATGCCACCGCAATTCAAGAACAACCCTGGTATGAAAATAACAAGGAAGTCCCTCCCCCTTCTCACAGACAGAGGCTGACTGGCTGACTCTCTCTCTACGCAGACACGAATTTTGGGTATTGAGCTGTGGGATAGCATAGTCAGTGCTCTCCGGGATCCTTGGCACGTCCATACCCTTATATTAACCATTTTAACTTCAATTGGGTAGCAGCTACTCTTCCTGGGGTCCAAACACATTAAGGCACTTACATTACATATAAAACGAAAAATAAAACAGTACATCATATAACATTACTACACCACTACATATCTATAATACAACATGTTTAATACCACAATACAACAATATTATAATGTGCATTCGGAAAGTATTCAGACCCCTTGACTTTTTCCACGTTTTGTTATGTTACAGCCTTATTCTAAAATTGATTAAATTGTTTTTTTCCCTCATCAATCTACATACAATACCCCATAATGACAATGCAATACCCCATAATGACATCACAATACCCCATAATGACAATGCAATACCCCATAATGACATCACAATACCCCATAATGACAATGCAATACCCCATAATGACATCACAATACCCCATAATGACAATGCAATACCCCATAATGACATCACAATACCCCATAATGACAATGCAATACCCCATAATGACATCACAATACCCCATAATGACAATGCAATACCCCATAATGACAATGCAAAAACTGTAAAAAATAAATAAAATAAAACATTTTCAAAATTTGATATCAAAATAAAAAACTGAAATATCACATTTACATAAGTATTCAGACCCTTTACTCAATACTTTGTTGAAGCACCTTTGGCAGCGATTACAGCCTCAAGTCTTCTTGGGTATGACGCTACAAGCTTGGTTCCCACCAAGCCAGTACAAAAAAAATATATATATATATATATATATAAAGTATGAATGTATGTACTTGTAAGTCGCTCTGGATAAGAGCGTCTGCTAAATGACTTAAATGTAAATGTACACCTGTATTTGAGGAATTTCTTCCATTCTTCTCTGCAGATCCTCTCAAGCTCTGTCAGGTTGGATGGGGAGTGTCGCGGCACGCCCCTCCCCCCCCCCCCCTCCCCCACCATTATCCCCTCCCCCACCCTTATACCCTCCCCCACCTCCTCCCCTCAATTCCCCCCTCCCCCACCTCTCTTCCCTCCCCCACCCTTCTTCCCTACCCCACCCCATCTTCCCTACACCATTCTAGTTTCATAATTTCAACCTATCCCTGACTACTATCAACCTACCATTTTGAAAGTTAACCCACAAAACTAATTTGGTTATAAGCCTGTAGGACCTGCCTTGTTGATTGTGTTGTTAAGAAGGTAGAGCAGCACTTTATTATGGACAGACTTCTCCTCATGTTAGCTACTGTTGTATCAATATGTTTTGACCATGACAGTTTACAATCCAGGGTTACTCCAAGCAGTTTAGTCACCTCAACTTGCTCAATTTCCACATTATTCATTACAAGATTTAGTTGAGGTTTATAGGGTTTAGTGAATGATTTGTCCCAAATACAATGTTTTTTAGTTTTAGAAATATTTAGGACTGAGCTTCTTGGACTGAGTTAGTTGGACTGAGTTAGTTGGACTGAGTTAGTTGGACTGAGCTTCTTGGACTGAGTTAGTTGGACTGAGTTAGTTGGACTGAGTTAGTTGCATTGAAAGCATAAAGAAGTGGTAAAAAATAAATAAAAGCACTTGGTATGTTTGTGGATGTTTTCACTCAAATCCTTTATTGAAAGTTGTCACTGTGACAAATATTTTAGAGAAGGTACTACATAGGGTGTGGTCTGTTCATTTCTCCATTCATTTCCCCATAGAGAAGGTACTACATATGTGGTCTGTGAGACGTTTGACACAGCCCACCTGTCAGATACTCCTCACTGTTTAATTGACTGATTCAACACCCAATATACAAGTTACCCTAAATAACAGCTCTCTTTCAAGACAAGATTAAAAAAAAATAATAATAATTCTCATTTGCCAAATACATTGTATAACAGATGATATTATAGCAGCACATTTCTATGGAAAATACAAGATGCTGTTGGCGTCCTGATTCTAAATCATAACCAAATTAATTTAGTGGGGAACCTTCAAATGGTAGGCTGATGGTAGTCAGGGATAGGTTGAAATTATGAAACTAGAATGGTGTAGGGAAGATGGGGTGGGGGAGGGAAGAGAGGTGAGGGAGGGGAGAAGGGTGGGGGAGGGGAGAGAGAAGAAGGGTGGGGCAGGGAAGAGGGGTCCTCTAGGGGAGAAGGGTGGGGGAGGGGAGAGAGATGGGGGAGAGAAGAAGGGTGGGGGTGTACCCTGCCCTGTCACTGTCACTAGCCGACTACCAACCCTGCACCTTAGAGGCTGATGCCTATGTAGATAGACATGGCATACTGTTTTACTCATTTCAGATGTATATACTGTATTCTAGTCAATGCCACGCCAACATTGCTCGTCCTAATATTTATATATTTCTTAATTCCATTCTTTTACTTTTAGATGTGTGTGTATTGTTGTGAAATGTCAGATACTACTGCATTGTTGGAGCTAGGAACACAAGCATTTCGCTACATCCCAATAACATCTGCTAAATATTTATATGCGACCAATACAATTTGATTTGAGTGTGAGAGGGATGGAAGAGGGAGGGGAGAGGGAGTGGGGGGAGAGAGGGGAAAGATAGGGGTGGGGGAAGGGAAATATAGGCGTGGGAGAGACGAGAGGAGAGACCACCCTGGCTATAAAAGCTAAATTAGGTCACCAGATAATGGAACTAACTTTAGTGAAAAGGGCGTAGGGCCTTTGAAGATTCGGTCGAGAACGTGGAGAAGCGTTGCACCTTCAGCAAGGAGTGTTCCAGAGATCCCGACCTGCAGCAACTGCCTTTAAAGGAAAAATCCACTCATTCCTATCAATTACAGTGTTACAGAACAATATATTTTTTTGTGAACAAATAATTGATTTGTTATATAATAAGGGCGGTAGCAACACGTGAAAATCGTTGTGGAAATCTGTTGCGGCTCATGTCGACTACAAAATCCACAATGCAATGCTCTCGCAAGCAAGCGCAACACAATAATACCGAACCGAATATCAGTGTGTGAAGTATCTAGTTAGCTGTAAAATCGCCTAAGCAAACTGCACTATCAATTTAGGAGTGTACGATCTCACCATGTTCAACCTGCAGATCGATGTGCCTCACAGAGTGGAGTCTGAAATTCGCAATGGCACCCTGGACTGAAGAGGCAGACAAATAGGATACATGTGTTAGACCCTCTGTTAAATTTCACATTTCACGAGGTAGGAATATCGCAAAAAAAAATATGATCAATGACTCATTCGAGAGAAGACCGGTATTGAAATCTGACGTGTATGATAGACGTTTTCGTGATCTTACAATTAATCCTATTAGTGTAACGAGAGCGGTTTTATCGCAACGCTACGTCATAACGAGCGAATTTCTGCCTGCTTGGACGGCAATAGCTCAGATTCACATGAAATGACCCAAGGAATCGATAGAACATCGCTCAGAGATGCACACAAAAACAATATAAATATTCAAAAATGGGTGAATCTTTACTTCAAGGTTTTAGTGCTCGCTCTTCATAATCCTTCCCCAGGGCTGCCATGTCTTTTCTGGCCTCAGAGAACTCTCCCTCCTCCATTCCCTTTACCACACTAGTTTCATAATTTCAACCTATCCCTGACTACCATCAGCCTACCATTTGAATGTTCCCCACTAAATTAATTTGGTTATGATTTAGAATCAGGACGCCAACAGCGTCTTGTATTTTCCATAGAAATGTGCTGGTATAATATCGTCTGTTATACAATGTATTTGGCGAATGAGAAATAAAGATTTTTTATTTTTTTTTGTCTTGTCTTGAAAGAGACCTGTTATTTAGGGTAACTTGTGTATTGGGAGTTGAATCAGTCAATTAAACAGCGAGGAGTGAAAATATAAACCGTATCTGACAGGCGGGCTGTGTCAAACGTCTCACAAACCACACCCTACGTACTACCTCCCCTAAAACATTTGTCATAGTGCGACAGTGACAACATGTCAACTGGTATGTGGTGTAGGGAAGATGGGTAGGGTAAGGGAGAGGGTTGTGTAGGGAAAATGGGTGGGGGAGGGGAGAGGAAAGTGTAGGGAAGAGGGGTGGGGGAGGGGAGAGGATCGTGTAGGGAAGAGGGGTGGGGGAGGGGAGAGGATCGTGTAGGGAGGAGGGGTGGGGGAGGGGAGAGGGTTGTGTAGGGAGGAGGGGTGGGGGAGGGGAGAGGGTTGTGTAGGGAAGAGGGGTCGGGTAAGGGAGAGGGTTGTGTAGGGAAGAGGGGTGGGGGAGGGGAGAGGGTTGTGTAGGGAAGAGGGGTGGGGGAGGGGAGAGGGTTGTGTAGGGAGGAGGGGAGGGGAGAGGGTTGTGTAGGGAGGAGGGGTGGGGGAGGGGAGAGGGTTGTGTAGGGAAGAGGGGTGGGGGAGGGGAGAGGGTTGTGTAGGGAAGAGGGGTGGGGGAGGGGAGAGGGTTGTGTAGGGAAGAGGGGTGGGGGAGGGGAGAGGGTTGTGTAGGAAGGAGGGGTGGGGGAGAGGGTTGTGTAGGGAAGATGGGTCGGGGAGGGGAGAGGGTTGTGTAGGGAAGAGGGGTGGGGGAGGGGAGAGGGGTGGGGGAGGGGAGAGGGTTGTGTAGGGAAGAGGGGTGGGGGAGGGGAGAGGGTTGTGTAGGGAAGAGGGGTGGGGGAGGGGAGAGGGTTGTGTAGGGAAGAGGGGTGGGGGAGGGGAGAGGGTTGTGTAGGGAAGAGGGGTGGGGGAGGGGAGAGGATTGTGTAGGGAAGAGGGGTGGGCAAGGGGAGAGGGTTGTGTAGGGAAGAGGGGTGGGGGAGGGGAGAGGGTTGTGTAGGGAGGAGGGGTGGGGGAGAGGGTTGTGTAGGGAAGAGGGGTGGGGGAGGGGAGAGGGTTGTGTAGGGAGGAGGGGTGGGGGAGGGGAGAGGGTTGTGTAGGGAAGAGGGGTGGGGGAGGGGAGAGGATCGTGTAGGGAAAATGGGTCGGGTAAGGGAGAGGGTTGTGTAGGGAAGAGGGGTGGGGGAGGGGAGAGGATCGTGTAGGGAAGATGGGTCGGGTAAGAGAGAGGGGTGGGGGAGGGGAGAGGATCGTGTAGGGGAAAATGGGTCGGGTAAGGGAGAGGGGTGGGGGAGGGGAGAGGATCGTGTAGGGAAGATGGGTCGGGTAAGGGAGAGGGTTGTGTAGGGAGGAGGGGTGGCGGAGGGGAGAGGATCGTGTAGGGAAAAGGGTTTGTAGAGGGGTCAGTGGGTGTGAGGGAGGGAGGGAGGAGAGAGTGGTAAAGGAGGGGAGGAGAGAGTGGTGGATGGGAGGAGAGGGCTGGTGTAGGGGAGAGGGCTGATGGAGAGAGTGGGTGGGGGAAGGGATTAGTGGATTCGTCTATTTCAGCCACACCTGACCGGTTGCTGACAGGTGAATAAAAGCACGCAGCCATGCAATCTCCATAGACAAACATTGTCAGTAGAATGGCCAAACTGAAGAGCTCAGTGACTTTCAACGTGGCACCGTCATAGGATGCCACCTTTCCTACAAGTCAGTTCGTCAAATGTCTGCCCTGCTAGAGCTGCCCAGGTCAACTATAAGTGCTGTTATTGTGAAGTGGAAACGTCTAGGAGCAACAACGGCTCAGCCGCAAAGTGGTAAGCCACACAAGGTCACAGAACAGGACTGCCGAATGCTGAAGTGCGTAGCGCGTAAAAATGGCCTGTCCTCGGTTGCAACACTCACTATCGAGTTCCAAAATGCCTCTGGAAGCAACGTCAGCAAAATAACTGTTTGTCTGGAGCTTCATGAAATGGGTTGGAGCGGCTGGAGTGGTATAAAGCTCGCCGCCATTGGACTCTGGAGCAGTGGAAACGCGTTCTCTGGAGTGATGAATCACGCTTCACCATCTGGCAGTCCGACGGACGGATCTGGGTTCGGCGGATGCCAGGAGAACGTTACTTGCCCCAATGCATAGTACCAACTGTAAAGTTTGGTGGAGGAGGAATTAAGGCCCCTTAGTTCCAGTGAAGGGAAATCTTAACGCTTCAGCATACAATGACATTCTAGACGATTCTGTGCTTCCAAATTTGTGGCAACAATTTAGGGAAGGCCCTTTCCTGTTTCAGCATGACAGTGCGAGATCGGTGTGGAAGAACTTGACTGGCCTACACAGAGCCCTGACCTCAACCCCATCTGAACACCTTTGGAAAGGGAAAGGGGGATACCTACTCAGTTGTACAACTGAATGCCTTCAACTGAAATGTGTCTTCTGCATTTAACCCAACCCCTCTGCCTTAATCGACATCCACGTCTTTGGGATGAATTGGAACGCTGACAGCGAGCCAGGCCTAATCGCCCAAGATGATTTTGGAATGAGATGTTCTACGAGCAGGTGTCCACATACTTTTGGTCATGTAGTGTAGCTTTATAGGCGGCAGGTAACAGCAGGTACTGTGGCAAGAAAAAGTATGTGAACCCTTTTGGATTTACCTGGTGCTTCTGCATAAATTGGTCATCAAATTTGATCTGATCTTCATCTAAGTCACAACAGACAAACACAATCTGCTGAAACTAACAACACACAAACAATTATATGTTTCCATGTCTTTATTGAACACACCGTGTAAACATTCACAATGCAGGGTGGAACAAGTATGTGAACCCCTGGATTTAATAACTGGTTGACCCTCCTTTGGCAGCAATAACCTCAACCAAACGTTTTCTGTAGTTGCTGATCAGCTACAGTTGCCGGTGCTCTTTTGCGAACTTCAGACTTTTTGGACAGCAGTGGCTTCTTTCGTGGCGTCCTCCCATGAACACCATTCTTGTTTAGTGTTTTACGTATCGTAGACTCGTCAAACAGAGATGTTAGCATGTTCCAGAGATTTCTGTAAGTTTTTAGCTAACACTCTAGGACTCTTCTTAACCTCATTGAGCATTCTGCGCTGTGCTCTTGCAGTCATCTTTGCAGGACGGCCACTCCTAGGGAGAGTAACAACAGTGCTGAACTTTCTCCATTTATAGACAATTTGTCTTACCTGATGAACATCGAGGCTTTTAGAGATACTTTCGTAAACCTTTCCAGCTCTATGCAAGTCAACAATTCTTAATCTTAGGTCTTCTGAGATCTCAGGCAATGCTTCATGTGAATAGCAAACTCACATTTTGTGAGTGTTTTTTATATGGCAGGGCAGCTCTAACCAACATCTCCAATCTCATCTCATTGATTAAACTCCAGGTTAGCTGACTCCTGACTCCAAATATCTTTTGGAGAAGTCATTAGCCTAGGGATTCACTGTAACGCTCGTCGTATGAAGTAGAAGGAGACCAAGGTGCAGCGTGGGTAAGCGTTCATGATATTTAATCAAACTGAACACTGAAACAAAATAACAAAGTGGAACAAAACGAAACAGTTCTGTCAGGCGCAGAAACACAAAACAGAAAACAACTACCCACAAAACACAGGTGGGAAAAAGGCTGCCTAAGTATGGTTCTCAATCAGAGACAACAATAGACAGCTGTCCCTGATTCAGAACCACACCCGGCCAAAAACAAAGAAATAGAAACATAGAATGAATGCCCACCCTAATCACACCCTGGCCTAACCAAAATAGAGAATAAAAACCTCTCTATGTCCAGGGCGTGACATTCACATACTTTTCCCAACCTACACTGTGAATGTTTAAATTATGTATTCAATATAAACAAGAAAAATACAATAATTTGTGTGTTATTAGTTTAAGCAGACTGTGTTTGTCTATTGTTGTGACTTAGAGGAAGATCAGATCACATTTTTTGACGAATTTATGCAGAAATCCAGGTAATGCCCTTTCAAACACAGCTAGTGCTCTGTACTGGACATAAGTAGAGAGGACAAAGAGTCTGATACTATCATCATCATCATCATCATCATCATCACCACCATCACCCTCATCATCATCACCATCACCCTCATCATCACCATCATCACCCGCACCATCATCACCATCATCATCACGATCATCATCACCATCATCATCACCACCATCATCATCACCACCATCATCATCATTATCATCACCACCATCATCATCATTATCATCACCACCATCATCATCACCACCATCATCATCATCACCACCATCATCATCACCATAATCATCATCACCCTCATCATCATCACCATAATCATCATCACCCTCATCATCACCCTCATCATCATCACCCTCATCATCATCACCATCATCATCACCCTCATCATCACCATCATCACCCGCACCATCATCACCATCACCATCATCATCACCCCCATCATCACCATCATCATCACCAACATCATCACCATCATCATCATCACCACCATCACCATCATCATCACCACCATCATCATCACCACCATCATCATCACCACCACCATCATCATCACCACCATCATCATCACCACCATCATCATCATCACCACCATCATCATCACCACCATCATCATCACCACCACCATCACCATCACCATCATCATCATCACCATCACCACCACCATCATCATCACCATCACCATCATCACCACCACCATCATCATCACCATCATCACCATCACCATCACCATCATCATCATCACCATCATCATCACCATCATCATCATCACCATCACCATCATCATCATCCGATCCACAAGAGGTTTTAAAACACCCCTGTGCTCTGAGGAATAACACATATTGTAGTATTTTGAGTTCGTGAGATCATGTTATTGAGCACTTCTGGTGTTTTTTCATGGGAATGTATCCAGTGTAGAAAGAAAAACTTGTATTAAATGTGTTCATCAGTCTTTAGGGGCTGAATCACACGTTTGGATTATGTAGAACTGTGTGTCAAAGGAGCGATTGACTTCTGGGGGTGTGTTATGTTTTTGGTTTTTCATTCATCTTGTCACCCAGAACCAACGTGGCCACGAGAGACTTGTTTTTCTCTTTTAACAGTGTTGTTCATTGCAGAAAGCGTCAACATGTGAACGTTTCAATAGCCCGCGGACTTAATAATTAATGCTTTTTTTAACGGAAAATTATCGGAACACCGTTCTAGTGAATTACATTTTTTTGTTACTTGATCTTATAAAGCATTACAATGACTGGTCTCACACTTTGACTACAGGGAGACATTCAGAGAGAGAGACCCACAGGCTGCTGAATACAATGTATGAAAGACCAGTTTCTGTCTTACTAAAGATTCTTATGTCCCTTGGAGAGGAAAGTAACAGAACATAGGCTACTTTGGTTCTGGGACCTCAATAGGTGTTAGTTACAGATAATTGAAAGGATGAAACACAATAGCTGCTCAGATTGACTAAAACAACCTGTATAGCTAGAGCCTGAAGTACCGACGCTAGACATTATCTCACTCTGTATCTCGCTCTGCATCTCTCTCTGTATCTCGCTCTGTATCTCGCTCTGCATCTCTCTCTGTATCTCGCTCTGTATATCGCTCTGTATCTCTCTCTGTATCTCGCTCTGCATTGCCCCAGGTCATTATGAAGTCCAGTCCATTGACATGGTTACCGCAGGACTTTAAAAACGAGCACGACGACTTTACAGATCTCAGACTTTATAACAGTGTTATAAATATATGCAGAAATCAGATAAGATCCAGGTTCTATTAGCTTACAGAAACGGCCATAAATTAAATGCATAATCATAGTAAGATAGGAGGTCATACATCTATTAGTTTACAGAAATACCCATCAATTCCATTCAGCATACTGTATTTCATCCAAGATATTTAGGCAAATACAATATGTTGGACGCTGTTTTATGGTGTTCTTCTTTGTTTTCCCATGATTCAGCTGCCCCGCCCATAACTCACCAGAGATATTTTTTTGATACTGTAAACTTTATTCAGATTCTGTTGATTACAGCCAGACAATTTCTTCACATAAAGTGCACTAAATCCGCTGGTAACCATATATATAACTCGAGTAACGGCGTCATGCACCCCGACAATCTGAGGGGGGGGGGCGTGCCGCTCTGAACTCGTGCACCGTTTAAAACAACCACTCTGTAGCAAATGCACAAATCTTTGCTGTTCCCCTTAATCTTTTTTTTTTTGCACGCCGATCGAGTGTTCACTTATGTCTGCAACTTTGGGTCCATTTAAAGCAAAAGGTATTCCATAAACACATCCTCCTGAACCCAACTCATTCGCATGTGTTGAATTATTCATGTGTTGAATTCTTACAGGGGGAAAAAATGTTGTTATCTCTGCTGTGATTGGTTGTCATTGGTGAGGAGGATCCAAAGTTTTTTTTTTTTTTTAACATAGTGGAGCTGCCATACAGACCTGATGAGTCACTGGGGACACATAGCCAATGAGATGGCTTGCTCGTCTGACAGGTCACAACCTGAAAGACTAGATGCTTTTGTTTGCTTTCTAAAGCTCACAAAGAACCATTCCGTACCAACAAACAAGCGCACCCGAAGGTCAAACATGACCTTTATTCTTCTCTGAGAAAATATATTTCAATACAAATGTATTATTTTTTTTGTTTGATTATTGGATTTAAAGCAACACATTGTGTTTTCCTAAAAAATAACTAACCAATTTATAATGCCTTGAGCTGTTAGTTGGATTATATATATATTTAAAAAATGTACTTAACTAGGCAAGTCAGTTAAGAACAAATTCTTATTTACAATGACGGTCTACACCCAGACAATTGTGCACCGCCCTATGTGACTCCCAATCACAGCCTGGATTCGAACCAGAGTGTCTGTAGTGACGCCTCAAAGCACTGAGATGCAGTGCCTTAGACCGCTGTGCCACTCGGGAGCCAATATAGTTTTAACCCTTTAATTCAAACCAGATGACAAAAGGCTGCTGTTAACGCATTCGTTAACGCATTCGTTCTGCATACCACTTATGTGACGTGAACTCAGTGACACACAGGACAGATGTCAAGTCTTTCTAACGTGTTCCACATTCCGCACCACTACTGTACATTAGGTTACAGTGCCACCTACTGGTTACAGATGAGAATATTAGAGTTGCAACATGTCACCGCTTGGTGTATGTGATGTTTGCTAGGTGGAAATGTTAGGAGAAAATAGCCCATTCGCATCAGAGTATAGAGGCTATGGGCAAATAATACGAGTCTCTCAAACCAAGTTCGCTGCTGGAAAGGCTACCACCCAAGGGAGAGACATCTCAAATTGTAATCAGCATTAATGTACCAGCTCAGCAGAAATGTCTGCAAAGATTGAGCACAAGCTTCCCCCCCCCCCCCAAAAAAAAATCTCACTCCTAGGCTAAAAATGACGCAGCAAATTCTACCTGTGCCAGTAGCCTACGGTCGGACAATTTGCGCATACTAATAAAATACACAGCAGGAGGAGGGATCCATTCCATGACGCCACTGCATTGAATATAGCGTGATGAGCAGCTCCAGCACACCGGGCACAACTTACTCACGGAGACCACACTGACGGCCGCTGCGAGAAGTACAACATATTCCTCCAAAAAAGAAAAAAAAACGACCTCGTCTAATATTATTTTCTCCGTTTAGCCAAGAGACTGATACTGCAAAAGCACAATGGTGAGTGTTTTTCATTTGGAATGCTGACATTTTGGGGTTCAACTACACGTAAATAAATGTATTTTTTTTTAATGTTAAGCTTGCATTCTTGTTTTAACTGTCTGTTTTTATTCAACATATGTTTTCTTATTTTTTTTCTTTCTCCATTTCATTTGCAAAAAAACACAATGCAATAACCTACAGTGTCTGTGCTATCGTCGTTTCTATACCACTTGACCATTTTAACTCTTGCACGATGTTATTTTGTCTAATGGCACAGCTCCCATGCGCAGTGTTCATTCCTACCGCAAATCCCCCCGACAGACGGTTCAGGGGGTGCAGTGCAGTTTGTGTGCAACTCTGAAGAACTACAGTGACGCATCGAAAATAAACCATTACTGTCACTGAAAGGAAGAATGTCATTTTGCATTTTGCACAGAACAGAATGTCATCAGTGTAGCTAACATGTGAATTTACAATTGAAATGCATTCATTCATCATGATTATGCATTGAATCATTCTGTTCTGGGAAGATGTTTATTGAAACCCTTAAAAAAAAAAAATATCCCATTAGAACTGACCTAGAACAAACTGTAATTGCAGATATTAATTAGGATTAACTATACAGTAGTGTCAAATACTCTCTTACTATCTAGTCTTCTCTTACTAATGAAGAGAATGAGAGAATGAGAGTGAGTGAGTGAGTGAGTGATTTAGGGTGTTTCTCATTTTTTCAGTCATGCTATCAATAACGAACGTGTTGCTCTGCAGGACAGGAATTGCAGCTTTGTGGTTGTTTCAGGGTGTGTTGAGAAATCGTAGCCTACAGGAGAATCTACAGACTTGAATGGGTAAGATACAGACTGAATGGGTAAGATACAGAGTCTACAGACGGAATGGGTAGGATACAGAGTCTACAGACGGAATGGGTAGGATACAGAGTCTACAGACTGAATGGGTAAGATAGAGTCTACAGACTGAATGGGTAAGATACAGAGTCTACAGACTGAATGGGTAAGATACAGAGTCTACAAACTGAATGGGTAAGATACAGAGTCTACAGACTGAATGGGTAAGATACAGAGTCTACAAACTGAATGGGTAAGATACAGAGTCTACAGACTGAATAGGTAAGATACAGTGTCTACAAACTGAATGGGTAAGATACAGAGTCTACAGACTGAATGGGTAAGATAGAGTCTACAGACTGAATGGGTAAGATAGAGTCTACAGACTGAATGGGTAAGATACAGAGTCTACAGACTGAATGGGTAGGATACAGAGTCTACAGACGGAATGGGTAGGATACAGAGTCTACAGACTGAATGGGTAAGATAGAGTCTACAGACTGAATGGGTAAGATACAGTCTACAAACTGAATGGGTAAGATACAGAGTCTACAGACTGAATGGGTAAGATACAGAGTCTACAAACTGAATGGGTAAGATACAGAGTCTACAGACTGAATGGGTAAGATACAGAGTCTACAGACGGAATGGGTAGGATACAGAGTCTACAGACTGAATGGGTAAGATACAGAGTCTACAGACTGAATGGGTAGGATACAGAGTCTACAGACTGAATGGGTAAGATACAGAGTCTACAGACTGAATGGGTAAGATACAGAGTCTACAGACTGAATGGGTAGGATACAGAGTCTACAGACGGAATGGGTAGGATACAGAGTCTACAGACTGAATGGGTAAGATACAGAGTCTACAGACTGAATGGGTAGGATACAGAGTCTACAGACTGAATGGGTAAGATACAGAGTCTACAGACTGAATGGGTAGGATACAGAGTCTACAGACGGAATGGGTAGGATACAGAGTCTACAGACGGAATGGGTAGGATACAGAGTCTACAGACTGAATGGGTAAGATACAGAGTCTACAGACTGAATGGGTAGGATACAGAGTCTACAGACGGAATGGGTAAGATACAGAGTCTACAGACGGAATGGGTAGGATACAGAGTCTACAGACTGAATGGGTAAGATACAGAGTCTACAGACTGAATGGGTAGGATACAGAGTCTACAGACTGAATGGGTAAGATACAGAGTCTACAGACTGAATGGGTAAGATACAGAGTCTACAGACTGAATGGGTAGGATACAGAGTCTACAGACGGAATGGGTAGGATACAGAGTCTACAGACTGAATGGGTAAGATACAGAGTCTACAGACTGAATGGGTAAGATACAGAGTCTACAGACTGAATGGGTAGGATACAGAGTCTACAGACGGAATGGGTAGGATACAGAGTCTACAGACTGAATGGGTAAGATACAGAGTCTACAGACTGAATGGGTAGGATACAGAGTCTACAGACTGAATGGGTAAGATACAGAGTCTACAGACTGAATGGGTAGGATACAGAGTCTACAGACGGAATGGGTAGGATACAGAGTCTACAGACGGAATGGGTAGGATACAGAGTCTACAGACTGAATGGGTAAGATACAGAGTCTACAGACTGAATGGGTAGGATACAGAGTCTACAGACGGAATGGGTAAGATACAGAGTCTACAGACTGAATGGGTAAGATACAGAGTCTACAGACTGAATGGGTAAGATACAGAATCTAGAGACAGAATACAAAAGTTACAGAATCTAGAGACAGAATAGTTAAATTACAGAATCTAGAGACAGAATAGAAAAGTTACAGAATCTAAGATGTAATGAAGAAGCAATACCACACACACACACTAGTACTTTATCTAGTACTTTAACTAGTACTTTATCTAGTACTTTAACTACTACTTTATCTAGTACTTTAACTAGTACTTTATCTAGTACTTTAACTACTACTTTATCTAGTACTTTAACTAGTACTTTATCCAGTACTTGAAAAGTTTGATAGAGCTGGGTTTCCATCTATGAAATGTCTAGCTGGATTTTGGTGGTGACTGCCTGGTGATTACAGCAAGTTAGGAGTGAGTAAAAGTCAGGTTAATGAGACTGAGGGTTCCCCAGAAATAGCAGCCAGCTGGGCCCCTGACCTGGCAAGTGTTGCCCAAACTTGGCGACCATCTTTCCCCCCCAGTAGGCCCCTGTCCATCACTCAGTCTCCAGGGGGGGCAGCTAGAATGGGGCAGGTTTAAAAATAGTCTGTGACTAGGGCAGAGGGAATTATCACTAATCCCTAGTGGAGACAAGGATTCATACTTTTAGGACCAGTTTCCCAGACCAAGATTACACCTGTTAATGGACAAAAAAAAAGCATGCTCAGTTGTGAATCTCCATTGAAATAGCTTCTTAGTCCAGGACTAGGTTTAATCAGTATCCGTCTGGGAAAGTGATCTTTAGATGGTAGTGTCCCTGTGTGTGTCTGAATTAGGCCCATAAACTGGGTGTATCAGGAGTCAAGGCCAATACATCACTGACTCATTGTCACACAGACTTAAGTCAGACATTATTTAGTGTTATCCTGCCGTGTTCTGGTCTGTTCTCATAGATAATTGTAGGGTATTTTGATTTTTCTGGCTTCAGCAGCAGCTGATGATGAGGCAGAGGCCACATAGGGACTGAAGGCCTAGTTATGTCTCCTTGAGAAAATTATGGTTGTGTCTGAAATGGCAGCCTATCCCCTATATAGTGTCTGAAATGGCAGCCTATCCCCTATATAGTGCACTACTTTTTTACCAGCACGTTATGGGCCCTGGTCAAAAGTAGTGTACAAAATAGGGAATAAGGTGCCATTTGTGACGCAGCCATAGTTGTCCTGGATGGAACTGCAGAGCTGAGCCAAAAGCCTGACCTTGCAGTTTTGAAATGCAGTCAGAGAGAGGAGAGGATGACAGTTATTTCAGTAAGTTCTTGGCTGGTCATTATCTCTGCAGCAAGCACCCATTTCTGTCTCAACTCCTCCTCTCCTGCTGCTGGTCGTTATCTCTGCAGCAGGCACCCATTTCTGTCTCAACTCCTCTTCTGCTGCTGGTCGTTATCTCTGCAGCAGGCAGCCATTTCTGTCTCATCTCCTCTTCTGCTGCTGGTCGTTATCTCTGCAGCAGGCAGCCATTTCTATCTCTTCTCCTCCTCTGCTGCTGGTCGTTATCTCTGCAGCAGGCAGCCATTTCTGTCTCTTCTCCTCTTCTGCTGCTGGTCGTTATCTCTGCAGCAGGCAGCCATTTCTGTCTCAACTCCTCTTCTGCTGCTGGTCGTTATCTCTGCAGCAGGCACCCATTTCTGTCTCATCTCCTCTTCTGCTGCTGGTCGTTATCTCTGCAGCAGGCAGCCATTTCTGTCTCATCTCCTCTTCTGCTGCTGGTCGTTATCTCTGCAGCAGGCAGCCATTTCTGTCTCAACTCCTCATGTTTGTCAAGGCTCTGAATACCATAGGATAACATACTGTGTGTCCCAAATATACTGTGTGTTTCTATATAGGTCACTATTAGGGCGTATGACTGACAGACTACCCTGTCTTGTAATGAACCTGTCTGGCCACCTAGACATCAACAGATTCTGGCAGTTTGAACTCAGTCACCTTGTAAAGTAAACACTATAAACATGATTCATTCCAGTAATATCTTTCCTTATATTTCTCATGCAACAAATAGATACTTACAGTATGTGTACTAAGCAACATATGATAACTGGAAAACAACAATGTGCCCATAATGTAGACATTCATTGGCTGTGATTCAATGTGGCGTAGTACTGAAGCAGGACTTTCCCATAGTAGCAGTTTGAAATGGAACAGTCGCATTTCCTTCACTCCGTCATTTCCTGCAATTTCTTAGCGATGAATGATTAACCAGTGGAAGCAATTAAAAATGAAAACCACTGTTCTGAACTAATATTCATACCAAAAAATGTGAGGGTCCGTAGACACATCGACTACATAGCTCCACATCTATAGTACACAAGTCTTTTATATCCTGCACTACACAATTAGATAGAACATGGTTAGCTAGCTACGTTATGCTAGCTACGTTACGCTAGCTACGTTATGCTAGCTACGTTGCGTTGCGCTAGCTACGTTATGCTAGCTACGTTGTTTTACGCTAGCTACGTTATGCTATCTACGTTAGGCTAGCTACGCTAGCTACGTTAGGTTACGATAGCTACGTTACGTTCAGCTGTATTGCAGAAAAAATATCTTCAATCAATGCTTTAGCTAGATTCTTTACATCCTCTGGGTTACACCAGATCACAGCCTGGTTCGCTGGTTTGCTCAGAAGTCCCTAAAACATTAAACAACACAAATTACAATTCATACAAATGTGGAAAGCCCATATCTCAAGATAAATGTATAGCTAGTCAGATTACAGATGTAACTCTATTCTACATCAAGTAGCTCATGCCAGCAGAAAATTTGATTTAAAAAACACTTAAAAAACACCTTATGGAACAGCGGGGACTGTGAAGCAACACAAACATTGGCACAGACACATGCACACACACACACGATAACATACACACTATACATAGACATGTATTTAGTACTGTAGATATGTGGTAGTGGTGGAGTAGGGACCTGAGGGCACACAGTGTGTTGTGAAATCTGTGAATGTATTGTAATGTTTTAAAAATTGTATAAACTGCCTTAATTTTGCTTGACCCCAGGAAGAGTAGAGCTGCTTTGGCAGGAACTAATGGTGATCCATAATAAATACAAATACAGATAGCTTGTTAAATAGCGTTTTTCTTAAATTAACTTTGACAACAAACAAAAAAAAGCATACTGGTCAGTCTCTACATTAACTAATATATTCCTCTTAACTGTACATTTTTGTTGCATGATTCGTTATGAAGTTATAATTACTTATATTAACTTCCATCCTAGTATTTTTTTCCAGCCATTATTCTCGAAGCAACTCTCCAGGGTTGGGTCGCAGAGCATCATGGGAGTTTGGGGGAAACACGCGATAGAAAGTCTGCATCTCGATTCGCTTCGTTTGGAGCGCCAACTAGAGGGCTTAAAAGGCACTACACCTCGCTCAAACTTTAATTAGGGTGATTGGGATTGAGCCAAATCTGCTTAGGGAGAGGCTAATTCAAACAAGGTATAAGAAGGAAAATATACATTTATATACGTTGATTCATGGGTCCCGTACAAGGAGCCTGTTGTACCCATAGAAGAGTAGCAAAGGGTAGCTGCCCTTCTCCTCCTGTAGAGTGACTTAAACAGGAGTTCCAACAACAGCTGCAGCAACTGTCTGTCTTCCCCCCCTCTCTCTCTCTCCCTCCCATCTGTCTCTCTCTACACCACCCCTCTCGCTCTCTCTACACCCCCCCTCTCCCCCCCTCGCTCTCTCGCTCTCTCTCTTTCTCTCTCTCCCTCCCCCTCTCTCTCTCTTTCTCTCTCTCCCTCTCTTTCTCTCTCCCTCCATCTCTCTCTTTCTCTCTCCCCCTCTCTCTCTTTCTCTCTCCCTCCCCCTCTCTCTCACCCTCCCATCTCTCACCCTCCCTCCCCCTCTCTTTCTCTCTCCCTCCCCTCTCTCTCACCCTCCCATCTCTCCCCCTCTCTCTCTTTCTCTCTCTCTCACCGTCCCATCTCTCACCCTCCCTCCCCTCTCTCTTTCTCTCTCTCCCTCCCCCTCTCTCTCTCTCTCTACACCCCCGCCCTCCCTCTCTCTCTCTCTCTCTCTCTCTCTACACCCCCGCCCTCTCTCTCTCTCTCTCTCTCTCTCTCTCTCTCTCTCTACCCCCGCCCTCTCTCTCTCCATATTTGTTACCTTCTGTTTCTGATTCTCTGTTTCCACCTAGTGGGGACTACATTCAAATCTCTGGGATGACACAAAACTAATCATCATATGGGCATATACACGGACCAACAATTAGGAACAACTCCCTAATATGGACTCTACAAGGTGTCGAAGGCGTTCCACAGGGATGCTGACCCCATGTTGATTCCAATGCTTCTCACAGTTGTGTCCAGTTGGCTGGATGTCCTTTGGGTGGTGGACCATTCTTGATACACACGGGAAACTGTTGACCATGGAAAAACCCAGAAGCGTTGCAGTTCTTGACACAAACCAGTGCACCTGACACCTACTATCGTACCCCGTTCAAAAGCACTTACATTTTTTGTCTTGCCCATTCACCCTCTGAATGGAACACATACACAATCCATGTCTCAATTGTCTCAAGGCTTAAAAATCCTTCTTTAACCCGTCTCCTCCCCTTCATCTACACTGATTGAAGTGGATTTAACAAGTGACATCAATAAGGGATCATAGCTTTAACCTGGATTTACCTGGTCAGTCTCTATGTCATGGAAAGAGCAGGTGTTCTTAATGTTTTGTACCCTCAGTGTATCATAATAATTTACACACATGGTGTCACACAGACGATACACATCTGAATTCTTGGACCTCTTAGACCACACTGTGTTATCCTCCATGTGGTCAGGTGTTATCACTGTCTATTTCATTCACATTGTCTCTTCTCCTTCTCTCCCCGTCTCTCTCAACAGCGTGAGTGTATCTCTGTTCACGTGGGCCAGGCTGGAGTCCAGATGGGTAACACCTGTTGGGAGCTGTACTGCCTGGAGCATGGGATCCAGCCGGACGGACAGATGCCCAGTGACAAGCCCACAGGTAACCTCGACGACTCCTTCACCACCTTCTTCAGCGCCACGGGCACCGGGAAGTACGTGCCACGCGCCATCTTCGTCGACCTGGAACCCACCGTTATCGGTAAGATGTTTGTCTTTTTACAGAAACTTTTATCCTTTTGAAAAACATTTCAACATTTACGAGGCATCTACTAAAGCAGATCTCAGATGTTCCAGTGCATTCCATTTCTAAATGTGTACACAACATCATCCACTGGTATCTGGTCTTCTCTCCATATAGAAAAATACTGTTTTCTCTTTCTCCAGATGAGGTGAGGACAGGTACCTATCGCCAGCTGTTCCACCCTGAGCAGCTCATCTCAGGCAAGGAAGATGCTGCCAACAACTACGCCCGCGGTCACTACACCATCGGCAAGGAGATCATTGACTCCGTCCTGGACAGGATCCGTAAACTGGTAAGACTGCTTGAAGAATGAATTGTTGACAATTAGAGACATGATATGATAAACAAGAAGCTTTTCTCCCATAACCCTCGTAACCCATAACCCCCGTAACCCATAACCCCCGTAACCCATAACCCTCGTAACCCATAACCCCCGTAACCCATAACCCCCGTAACCCATAACCCTCGTAACCCATAACCCCCGTAACCCATGACCCTCGTAACCCATAACCCTCGTAACCCATAACCCCGTAACCCATAACCCTCGTAACCCATAACCCCCGTAACCCATAACCCCCGTAACCCATAACCCCCGTAACCCATAACCCCCGTAACCCATAACCCCCGTAACCCATGACCCTCGTAACCCATAACCCTCGTAACCCATAACCCTCGTAACCCGTAACCCATAACCCTCGTAACCCATAACCCCCGTAACCCATAACCCTCGTAACCCATAACCCTCGTAACCCATAACCCCTGTAACCCATAACCCCCGTAACCCATAACCCCCGTAACCCATAACCCTCGTAACCCATAACCCCCGTAACCCATGACCCTCGTAACCCATAACCCTCGTAACCCATAACCCTCCTAACCCTGCGTTATTCCCAATATCATTTGATAACGGTTGAACCATCAAAATAAAAAGGGGGAGAATAGACAGCCTTGTGGTACACCACTGTTGATGTTATACTGAACTAAATTAGAAGCGCAACATTTCAATTCAAAGATTTTACTGAGTTACAGTTCATATAAGGAAATCAGTTCGGCCCTAATCTATGGATTTCACGACTGGGAACACAGATACCTTTTTTTTTTTTAAGTAAGGGCTTGGATCAGAAAACCAGTCAGTATCTGGTGTGACCACCATTCACCTAATGCAGTGTGACACATCTCCTTCGCATAGAGTCGATCAGGTTGTTGATTGGCCTGTGGAATGTTGTCCCACTCCTCTTCAATGGCTGTGTGAAGTTGCTGGATACTGGCGGGAACTGGAACACGCTGTCGTACACGTCGATCCAGAGCAACCCAAACATGCTCAATGGGTGACATGTCTGGTGAGTATACAGGCTATGGAAGAACTGGGACATTTTCAGCTTCCAGGAATTGTGTACAGACCCTTGAGACATGGTTGTTGTGCATTATCATGCTGTAACACGAGGTGATGGCGGTGGATGAATGGCACAACAATGGACCTCAGGATCTCATTGCGGTATCTCTGTGCATTCAAATTGCCATCGATAAAATGCAATTGTGTTCGTTGTCCGTAGCTTATGCCTACCCATATCATAACCCCACCGCCACCATGGGGCACTCTGTTCACAGCATTGACATCAGCAAACCGTTCACCCACACGACACCGTACACATGGTCTGCGGTTGTGAGGCCGGTTGGACATACTGGAAAAATTTTCTAAAATGACGTTGGAGGCGGCTTGTGGTAGAGAAATTAACATTCAATTCTCTGGCAACAGCTCTCGTGGACATTTCTGCAGACATTTTAGAGGAGCCTTCTATTGTTCCCAACACAAGGTGCACCTGTGTAATGATCATGCTGTTTAATCAGCTTCTTGATATGCCACACCTGTCAGGTGGATGAATTATGTTGGCAAAGGAGAAATGCTCACTATCAGGGATGTAAACAAATTTGTGCACAACATTTGAGGGAAATAAGCTTTTTGTTCATATGGAAAATGTCTGGGATCTTTTTATTTCAGCTCATGAAACACGGGACCAACACTTTACATGTTGCGTTTTATATTTTTGTTCAGTGTAAATTGCCCCTAAATTCATAGTGTCTGATAATTCTGTGTTGATGTGCTGGTCTGATAGGCTGTGTTGATGTGCTGGTCTGATAGGCTGTGTTGATGTGCTGGTCTGATAGGCTGTGTTGATGTGCTGGTCTGATAATTCTGTGTTGATGTGCTGGTCTGATAGGCTGTGTTGATGTGCTGGTCTGATAGGCTGTGTTGATGTGCTGGTCTGATAGGCTGTGTTGATGTCTCCCTCAGGCTGACCAGTGCACTGGTCTCCAAGGTTTCCTGGTTTTCCACAGCTTCGGGGGAGGCACTGGCTCTGGTTTCACCTCCCTGCTGATGGAACGTCTGTCTGTCGACTTCGGCAAGAAGTCTAAGCTTGAGTTTGCCATCTATCCAGCTCCCCAGGTGTCTACAGCTGTGGTGGAGCCCTACAACTCTATCCTGACCACCCACACCACCCTGGAGCACTCTGACTGTGCCTTCATGGTGGACAATGAGGCCATCTATGACATCTGTCGTAGGAACCTCGATATTGAGCGTCCCTCATACACCAACCTCAACAGGCTGATCAGTCAGATCGTCTCCTCCATCACTGCCTCCCTGCGTTTCGATGGAGCCCTGAATGTTGATCTGACAGAGTTCCAGACCAACTTGGTGCCCTACCCCCGTATCCACTTCCCTCTGGCTACCTATGCCCCAGTCATATCCGCTGAGAAGGCCTATCACGAGCAGCTGTCAGTCGCTGAGATCACCAATGCCTGCTTCGAACCGGCCAATCAGATGGTGAAGTGTGACCCTCGTCACGGCAAATACATGGCCTGCTGTCTCCTGTACCGTGGCGACGTTGTTCCCAAGGATGTCAATGTAGCGATCGCTGCCATCAAAACCAAGAGGAGCATCCAGTTTGTGGACTGGTGTCCCACTGGCTTCAAGGTGGGTATCAACTACCAGCCCCCTACGGTGGTTCCTGGAGGAGACCTGGCCAAGGTCCAGAGGGCCGTGTGCATGCTGAGTAACACCACAGCCATCGCTGAGGCCTGGGCACGTCTGGACCACAAGTTTGACCTGATGTATGCCAAAAGAGCCTTCGTGCACTGGTACGTTGGTGAGGGCATGGAGGAGGGAGAGTTCTCTGAGGCCAGAGAAGACATGGCAGCCCTGGAGAAGGATTATGAAGAGGTGGGCATCGACTCGTTTGAGGAGGAGGAAGAAGGAGAAGAGTATTAAACAACGAATTTGCTGGTTTGGTTCCGGACCAAGGTTAATTGCCAAATGAGTCCAAAGGAGCCGTCAAATATTTTGGTTATTGTATCTTAATTATTAAACTGTATTTAATTTGTATGTCGTTGACACTGAATTTAATATCCATATCATGAAATTCCACATCTTAGACAATTTAGAAATGAAAAATTGCTGTAACACTGAAAAGTTACCCCTTTTCTTTGATTTGAAGAATACTGTTGCCTTGCCAATGTTTTCCTTTTTTTACTGAGTTATTCTAAATCAACGTTTTATTGACGGCTAAATCAGAAGTTGTACAGGAACATGCTAGTTTTTTATAATGAGGCCCTCATCCATAATGTCCTAGCTCAATAAAGTTATCCTCAAAATATATCGCTTTATTCTTCTTTATTCACACCCTACGACACCATGACTTGATTAGATGTTGCAATTAGTGTGTTTTACTGTAGCCAAGGCTTTAAATTACCAGCAAGGATACTTTATGAATGAATACAGTTGGCTAAATGCTAATTAGCCCCTAGTATATTATCCTACCGGTATTCTGGCTTTTTGATTACTGCTATCAATGTTGGATTTATTAACTCATCTCAGCCTTCATAAATGTGTAGGATTTATGTTTGGGGCTAATTAGATCATTCGATATCCACTTGGCGGCTTCAGAGCGAAGTGGTATCGCATAAAGGTGCCCGCATACTAGATTTGGTTTATTTCAAGTATGCCTCGCATACTCCATTAAAAGACATTCGCTTGAAAAACTAGAAAAAGCGGCAATATTTTACGTGGAAAAAGTTGGTAATAGTGCAGTAATAGAAAGAGGAGGAAGGTGCAGTAATATAGAATAGTGCAGTAATATTGGTGTACACTCTTCACGGTTGTATTCTGTGGGTGTCACTGAGTAGGCTGATGCCCCATTTCAAGGACCCAAGATTTATAGGTAAGGCTGTACAGTGAATACAGTATGCCCCCAATGCAATTCTGAAGTCTAATGCATCCACATTGCAATTTCATCAGAATTCTTTTTTTGTTGTCAAATGAACTAATTATTGTTTTTTGTTGAATTTATATAACAACATTCCAAACGTGTTTAGCATTATCTAGTCCAAAATATAGCATGAAATTACTATTTGTATCCGTTTGCATCAGTTTCAATGTGGGACTTTTATTTTGAAGGCAAACCACTAATTTCACTATTGTGGCTAATTGTTATTATAGAACTGAATGTATTCAACTGAAATGTGTCTTCCACATTTAACCCAACCCCTCTGAATCAGAGAGGTGCGTGGGGCTGTCTTAATCTACATCCACGACACCCGGGTGGGTTAACTGCCTTGCTCAGGGGCAGAACAACAGATTTTTACCTTGTCAGCTCGGGGATTCAATCCATCAACCTTCCGGTTACTGGCTCAACGCTCTAACCAGAAGGCTACCTGCCCCCCCTACACTCTAACCACTAGGCTACCTGCCCCCCCTACACTCTAACCACTAGGCTACCTCCCTCCTCTACACTCTAACCACTAGGCTCTACCTGCCACCCCTACACTCTAACCACTAGGCTACCTGCCGCCCCTACACTCTAACCACTAGGCTACCTGCCCCCCCTACACTCTAACCACTAGGCTACCTCCCTCCTCTACACTCTAACCACTAGGCTCTACCTGCCGCCCCTACACTCTAACCACTAGGCTACCTGCCGCCCCTACACTCTAACCACTAGGCTACCTCCCTCCTCTACACTCTAACCAGAAGGCTACAGCTAGTTAGCTTCAAATAGGTGGTGCAAAAGCAGGCAAAAGCAATCGAGCAGCGCGCCATGACATTGATCATCCAATGGTGTGTTAGATACCACCCACAGATGTTTGATTGACACACCCTCACTATTGTATTGGAGGAAGAAATACAGAAATAAATAAAAAATATAAATGAATAAAAATAATTGCAGTTTTAATAATTACATAATACATATACTGAACAAAAATATAAACGCAAAATGTAATGATTTTACTGAGTTACAGTTCATATAAAGAAATCATTCAATTTAAATAAATTCATTAGGCCCTAGTCTGTGAATTTCACATGACTGGGCAGGGGCGCAGCCATGGATGGGCCTGGGAGGGCATAGGCCCACCTACTTGGGAGCCAGACCAACCCACTGGGGAGCCAGGTCCAGCCAATCAGAATTAGATTTTTTTCCCACATAAAAGGGCTTTATTACAGAGAGAAATACTCCTCCTTTTCATCATCTGTACGGGTGGTTGGTCTTAGATGATCGCGCAGGTCAAGAAGATGTAGAGGTCCTGGACTTGCGTGGTTACATGTGGTCTGTGGTTGTGAGGCCGGTTGGACATACTGCCAAATTCTCTAAAACGACATTGGAGGTGGCTTATGGTAGTTAAATTAACATTCAATTCTCTGGTAAAAACTCTGGTGGACATTCCTGAAGTCAGTATGCCAATTGCATGTGCCCTCAAAATATGAGACATCTGTGGCATTGTGTTGTGTGACAAAACTGCACATTTTAGAGTGGCCATTTATTGTTCCCAGCACAAGGTGCACCTGGGTAATGATCATGCTGTTTAATCATCTTCTTGATATGCCACACCTGTCAGGTGGATGGATTATCTTGGCAAAGGAGAAATGCTCACTAACAGGAATGTAAACAAATTTGTGCACAACATTTGAGAGAAATAAGCTATTTGTGCGTCTGGAACATTTCTGGGATCTTTTGTTTCAGCTCATGAAACATGGGACCAACACTTTACATGTTGCGTTTATATTTTTGTTCCGTATATACAGTTGAAGTCGGAAGTTTACATACACCTCAGCCAAATACATTTAAACACAGTTTTTCACAATTCCTGACATTTAATCCTAGTAAAATTTCCCTGTTTTAGGTCAGTTAGGATCACCACTTTATTTTAAGAATGTGAAATGTCAGAATAATAGCAGAGAGAATGATTTATTTCAGCTTTTATTTATTTCATCACATTCCCAGTGGGTCAGAAGTTTACATACACTCAATTAGTATTTGGTAGCATTGCCTTTAAATTGTTTAACTTGCGTCAAATGTTTCGGGTAGCCTTATACAGGCTTCGCACAATAATTTGGGTGAATTTTGGCCCATTCCTCCCGACAGAGCTGGTGTAACTGAGTCAGGTTTGTAGGCCTCCTTGCTCACACATGCTTTTTCAGTTTGTATCCCCATAATGCAACACCCTAACAATGGGATTCGAAGTCCACAAAACGGACGGCGGGCTGTCATGTAGAGAGGAATAGACGGGAGCTTGTTGCCTACACTGTGGTCACTCTTCTCTGGTAAACCTTACCATCGCTGGTTATATTGAATCTCACAGACTCCATCCACAAGATGAATATTAGGGAAGGATGTTGCGCTATGCGACTTTTCCTACATTGGGTCCCCCGAGTGGCGCAGCAGTCTACGGCACTGTATCTCAGTGCTAGTAGGCGCCACTACAGACACCCTGGTTTGGATTCCAGGCTGTATCACAACCGGCCGTGATTGGGTTGTCCTCATAGGGAGGCGCACAATTGGCTCAGAGTCGGCTGGGTTAGGGTTTGTTCTCAACTGACTTGCCTGGTTAAATAAGAAAACGTATTAAAGTAACGTGAAATGGTAATGATGTAGGAAGCACATGGAATAGCAAAACACATCTTAAGAAGAGGGGCCTTGTGCTGTTTCTCCACTCTAATTGGCTAGTACACCCCCCCCCATTTGTTTCAGTACATATAAAACAATTAGCGGAGATGATTCTGGTCCTCTCTCCAGGATCACAGTCACGTTGTACCTACACTGTAAAAAGTGGTACAACGCTGTTGTTCATCTGAAGTGTGTTTTACTGATGGTATAACAGAAAAATTACACTTTTTAGTTCATTCAACCTATTCTATTCAATTTGTTTGAATATTCCAATATGGAATTTGGCAGATCAATGTGATTTAAAAAAAAAAAAAAGCACCTCAGCATTGTAACCTATCAAAACAGTTGGGGCGTGGCTTATTGGGGGGGGGGGCGTGTCTTTAACCTTGTAATTTTTTGGCCACCCATAGGGGTGAATGTCGTTCCAGTTCATCTATTTATTTATTTTTTCTTTCATTTTTTTTTTTGTATATATATATTTTTTTCTTTTACTGTGATGGTTTAACTGCAATACTGCCAGCATTGAGTCTGTGGGGTAACTTTCATGTGCTAACTTGAATGTGCTACTTAAGAACCTGATTAAAACTTCATTGCTGAGGGGGACAACAATTGGTTATTAAATCGGATAATACATATGAAGGTTTTATATAAAGAATCAATTTTAAGTAATTTGTTTCATGTTATTGAACTATTATAATTTCTTGACTTGCAGGGAATTGATTTTGTTGCTTGTAATCCAATTGAAGACATTTAGATAAGTAATTCCAAAGTGAAAAATCTACTTGGAAAAATATGATTTTTTGGGGGGTATTTACATGAAATATTAGTTTGTATTTATGTTACTAAATAGGTTCAACTTGAGTGTTTAAAGAAATAGGTTGCAACTTGAAATATAGGTTTGGTAAGTATTCATATATAACAGTTGGCATTGAATCATATATTTGGTTTCAACAAATTGAGAAAACCTAATTAATTTACTTGTAACCAATTGAAGTATATTTTCTTTAGGATGATACAGTCTTTTTTTTGTGTGTACTCAATCTCCACAGCCTCACCAACATACACACCCCTTACTACACCCCAGCCTGGAGTAGGATATGGCCACCCATAAACCTCAGTACACACATGCACACGCACACACTTTTTCTGTTTCTCTCTGTCTTCAACCAGTGGAATAATTCATCTTTAATTAATATTTTTCCCCAGTCATGCCCTCATTTAACCAATACCCGTTCTCTATCCCCTGAGACCCATATTCATTACATAGGAACCTTATTTATCTTTTAGATTATCTCATCATTAAACTGTTATACAATGTCCTTCCAAGTCATCCCTCATGTTGACTGTAATAAACCCTCCCTCATGTTGACTGTAATAAACCCTCATGTTGACTGTAATAAACCCTCATGTTGACTGTATTGAACCCTCATGTTGACTGTAATAAACCCTCATGTTGACTGTAATAAACCCTCCCTCATGTTGACTGTTATAAACCCTCCCTCATGTTGACTGTAATAAACCCTTCCTCATGTTGACTATAATAAACCCTCCCTCGTGTTGACTGTAATAAACCCTCCCTCATGTTGACTGTAATAAACCCTCCCTCATGTTGACTGTAATAAACCCTCATGTTGACTGTAATAAACCCTCATGTTGACTGTAATAAACCCTCCCTCATGTTGACTGTAATAAACCCTCATGTTGACTGTAATAAACCCTCCCTCATGTTGACTGTAATAAACCCTCCCTCATGTTGACTGTAATAAACCCTCCCTCATGTTGACTGTAATAAACCCTCCCTCATGCTGACTATAATAAACCCTCATGTTGACTGTATTAAACCCTCCCTCATGTTGACTGTAATAAACCCTCCCTCGTGTTGACTGTAATAAACCCTCATGTTGACTGTAATAAACCCTCATGTTGACTGTATTAAACCCTCCCTCATGTTGACTGTAATAAACCCTCCCTCATGTTGACTGTAATAAACCCTCCCTCATGTTGACTGTAGTAAACCCTCATGTTGACTGTAATAAACCCTCATGTTGACTGTAATAAACCCTCATGTTGACTGTATTAAACCCTCCCTCATGTTGACTGTAATAAACCCTCCCTCATGTTGACTGTATTAAACCCTCCCTCATGTTGACTGTAATAAACCCTCATGTTGACTGTAATAAACCCTCATGTTGACTGTAATAAACCCTCCCTCATGTTGACTGTAATAAACCCACCCTCATGTCGACTGTAATAAACCATCCCTCATGTTGACTGTAATAAACCCTCATGTTGACTGTAATAAACCCTCCCTCATGTTGACTGTAATAAACCCTCATGTTGACTGTAATAAACCCTCATGTTGACTGTAATAAACCCTCCTTCATGTTGACTGTTATAAACCCTCATGTTGACTGTAATAAACCCTCATGTTGACTGTAATAAACCCTCATGTTGACTGTAATAAACCCTCCCTCATGTTGACTGTAATAAACCCTCCCTCATGTTGACTGTAATAAACCCTCCCTCATGTTGACTGTAATAAACCCTCCCTCACGTTGACTGTAATAAAACCTCCCTCATGTTGACTGTAATAAACCCACCCTCATGTCGACTGTAATAAACCATCCCTCATGTTGACTGTAATAAACCCTCCCTCATGTTGACTGTAATAAACCCTCATGTTGACTGTAATAAACCCTCATGTTGACTGTAATAAACCCTCCCTCATGTTGACTGTAATAAACCTTCATGTTGACTGTAATAAACCCTCCCTCATGTTGACTGTAATAAACCCTCATGTTGACTGTAATAAACCCTCCCTCATGTTGACTGTAATAAACCCTCATGTTGACTGTAATAAACCCTCCCTCATGTTGACTGTAATAAACCCTCATGTTGACTGTAATAAACCCTCCCTCATGTTGACTGTAATAAACCCTCATGTTGACTGTAATAAACCCTCCCTCATGTTGACTGTAATAAACCCTCATGTTGACTGTAATAAACCCACCCTCATGTCGACTGTAATAAACCATCCCTCATGTTGACTGTAATAAACCCTCCCTCGTGTTGACTGTAATAAACCCTCCCTCGTGTTGACTGTAATAAACCATCCCTCATGTTGACTGTAATAAACCCTCCCTCATCTTGACTGTAATAAACCCTCATGTTGACTGTAATAAACCCTCCCTCATGTTGACTGTAATAAACCCTCATGTTGACTGTAATAAACCCTCATGTTGACCGTAATAAACCCTCCCTCATGTTGACTGTTATAAACCCTCATGTTGACAGTAATAAACCCTCATGTTGACCGTAATAAACCCTCCCTCATGTTGACTGTTATAAACCCTCCCTCATGTTGACTGTAATAAACCCTCCCTCATGTTGACTGTAATAAACCCTCCCTCATGATAACTGTAATAAACCCTCCCTCATGTTGACTGTAATAAACCCTCATGTTGACTGTAATAAACCCTCATGTTGACTGTAATAAACCCTCCCTCATGTTGACTGTAATAAACCCTCATGTTGACTGTAATAAACCCTCCCTCATGTTGACTGTAATAAACCCTCATGTTGACTGTAATAAACCCTCCCTCATGTTGACTGTAATAAACCCTCCCTCATGTTGACTGTAATAAACCCTCCTTCATGTTGACTGTAATAAACCCTCATGTTGACTGTAATAAACCCTACCTCATGTTGACTGTAATAAACCCTCCCTCATGTTGACTGTAATAAACCCTCATGTTGACTGTAATAAAACCTCCCTCATGCTGACTGTAATAAACCCTCCCTCATGTTGACTGTAATAAACCCTCCCTCATGCTGACTGTAATAAACCCTCCCTCATGTTGACTGTAATAAACCCTCCCTCATGTTGACTGTAATAAACCCTCCCTCATGTTGACTGTAATAAACCCTCCCTCATGTTGACTGTAATAAACCCTCCCTCATGTTGACTGTAATAAACCCTCATGTTGACTGTAATAAACCCTCCCTCATGTTGACTGTAATAAACCCTCATGTTGACTGTAATAAACCCACCCTCATGTCGACTGTAATAAACCATCCCTCATGTTGACTGTAATAAACCCTCCCTCGTGTTGACTGTAATAAACCCTCCCTCGTGTTGACTGTAATAAACCATCCCTCATGTTGACTGTAATAAACCCTCCCTCATGTTGACTGTAATAAACCCTCATGTTGACTGTAATAAACCCTCCCTCATGTTGACTGTAATAAACCCTCATGTTGACTGTAATAAACCCTCATGTTGACCGTAATAAACCCTCCCTCATGTTGACTGTTATAAACCCTCATGTTGACAGTAATAAACCCTCATGTTGACCGTAATAAACCCTCCCTCATGTTGACTGTTATAAACCCTCCCTCATGTTGACTGTAATAAACCCTCCCTCATGTTGACTGTAATAAACCCTCCCTCATGATAACTGTAATAAACCCTCCCTCATGTTGACTGTAATAAACCCTCATGTTGACTGTAATAAACCCTCATGTTGACTGTAATAAACCCTCCCTCATGTTGACTGTAATAAACCCTCATGTTGACTGTAATAAACCCTCCCTCATGTTGACTGTAATAAACCCTCATGTTGACTGTAATAAACCCTCCCTCATGTTGACTGTAATAAACCCTCCCTCATGTTGACTGTAATAAACCCTCCTTCATGTTGACTGTAATAAACCCTCATGTTGACTGTAATAAACCCTCCCTCATGTTGACTGTAATAAACCCTCCCTCATGTTGACTGTAATAAACCCTCATGTTGACTGTAATAAAACCTCCCTCATGCTGACTGTAATAAACCCTCCCTCATGTTGACTGTAATAAACCCTCCCTCATGCTGACTGTAATAAACCCTCCCTCATGTTGACTGTAATAAACCCTCCCTCATGTTGACTGTAATAAACCCTCCCTCATGTTGACTGTAATAAACCCTCCCTCATGTTGACTATAATAAACCCTCCCTCATGTTGACTGTAATAAACCCTCCCTCATGTTGACTATAATAAACCCTCCCTCATGTTGACTGTAATAAACCCTCCCTCATGCTGACTATAATAAACCCTCCTTCATGTTGACTATAATAAACCCTCCTTCATGTTGACTGTAATAAACCCTCCCTCATGTTGACTATAATAAACCCTCATGTTGACTGTAATAAACCCTCCCTCATGTCGACTGTAATAAACCCTCATGTTGACTGTAATAAACCCTCCCTCATGCTGACTATAATAAACCCTCCTTCATGTTGACTATAATAAACCCTCCTTCATGTTGACTGTAATAAACCCTCCCTCATGTTGACTATAATAAACCCTCCCTCATGTTGACTGTAATAAACCCTCCCTCATGTTTACTATAATAAACCCTCATGTTGACTGTAATAAACCCTCCCTCATGTTGACTGTAATAAACCCTCATGTTGACTGTAATAAACCCTCCCTCATGCTGACTATAATAAACCCTCCTTCATGTTGACTGTAATAAACCCTCCCTCATGTTGACTATAATAAACCCTCCCTCATGTTGACTGTAATAAACCCTCCCTCATGTTGACTATAATAAACCCTCCCTCATGTTGACTGTAATAAACCCTCCCTCATGTTGACTGTAATAAACCCTCCCTCATGCTGACTATAATAAACCCTCCTTCATGTTGACTATAATAAACCCTCCTTCATGTTGACTGTAATAAACCCTCCCTCATGTTGACTATAATAAACCCTCCCTCATGTTGACTGTAATAAACCCTCCTTCATGTTGACTGTAATAAACCCTCCCTCATGCTGACTATAATAAACCCTCCCTCATGTTGACTATAATAAACCCTCCCTCATGTTGACTTTAATAAACCCTCCCTCATGCTGACTATAATAAACCCTCCTTCATAGAGTGTTGCAATATGGGTCAGCGTTGAGTGCCTCTGATCACAGTGTTGCATTATGGGTCAGCGTTGAGTGCCTCTGATCACAGTGTTGCAATATGGGTCAGCGTTGAGTGCCTCTGATCACAGTGTTGCATTATGGGTCAGCGTTGAGTGCCTCTGATCACAGTGTTGCATTATGGGTCAGCGTTGAGTGCCTCTGATCACAGTGTTGCCGTGGCCATCTAAATCACCACCATGGAGGTGTGATGAGGGAGCAGAATGAGCACCAGAAGTGTGTCCCAAATGGCACCCTACGTAGTGCACGATGTTGGCACCCTATACCCTACGTCGTTGGCGCCCTATACCCTACGTAGTGCACGTCGTTGGCGCCCTATACCCTACGTAGTGCAAAACGTTAGCACCCTATACCCTACGACGTTGGGGCCCTATACCCTACGTTTTGCACGACGTTGGCGCCCTATACCCTACGTAGTGCACGACGTTCGACCAGAGCAATGGCAACAAGTTACCTATATAGAGTACTAGACCCTGTTATGTTCCCCAGCAAGGAAACAGAAATAGTGTCACTCATACAGAAATGGGAACTAACAAAGAGTCCAGGACAACAACCCAAAATTAAACAGGTGGGGTATTTAGAAGCGGTTTGGAAAAACACCTTGATGGAGGTGTGCACTGTGAGTTGCCAAGCAACAACACCCGGGGAGCTAAGACACCTACCATGAGCACCCGCTACATTTACCCAAGAAGAGGACATTTCAAATGCCTTGTTTTGAGTTTTTTTTTCGGGAACTGACGATTGTGATTGGCGATGGTTTGTTGTAATTACGCTTATGTTTTTGAGCAGTAATAAAATATTTTAAATCATCTATAGGGTTTAGTGTGTTAGACGCCTCGCCTCTCAAAGCCTTGGAAAATAGTAGAACTGTCTATTAAAATACTAACACTGGAAACATGGTGTGAATCTACTACATCAATTATATTTGTCTGTTGATATAGAGGTACTTACAGTGTTTAAAGAGCCCTAAACAAAATGCAGTCAGTATGTCGTAATATTTTAACAATTTGCATTTTAATTGATACGGAAAACAAGCTCCACTGATTGTGTTAAATATAAAAGGCCATTGTTTGTAATGTACACAGAGGAATAACGTGAGATTATGCAGCAGTCTGCTGACGCTGTGACAAGCTGCTATACTGTGTTCCTGTTTGATAAACATGAAGGTTTTGTCTGTCAACACACTATTTCAGGAGAATGAAATAGCCTAATTAAATGGCTCTGCTCGGGAGGGGTGGGCAGAAAGATGTGTGTGTGTGTGTGTGTGTGTGTGTGTGTGTGTGTGTGTGTGTGTGTGTGTGTGTGTGTGTGTGTGTGTGTGTGTGTGTGTGTGTGTGTGTGTGTGTGTGTGTGTGTGTGTGTGTGTGTGTGCAGATGGTATTACAGAAGTTCCCTCCCTCCTCCCTCTCTCCCTCTTTGCCTATTGACATGATAATGGGTACAAATTGATGAAGACATTTCACTCACTCTTTGACAAGTGTGTGTGTGTGTGTGTGTGTGTGTGTGTGTGTGTGTGTGTGTGTGTGTGTGTGTGTGTGTGTGTGTGTGTGTGTGTGTGTGTGTGTGTGTGTGTGTGTGTGTGTGTGTGTGTGTGTGTGTGTGTGTGTGTGGCGCCACAGAGAAACTCCGGACAACCAGCTTCACAGCTTAATGACTATAATGAAGTCCTGATCCACCAATTAGCTCCAATCACAGCACACCTCTTGGGTCATTCCACCAATTCAGTGCCTCATTTTAATATTCTGTCATAAAGAACATATATTCAACTTCATAAAAAAACGAGTTTTCCATCTTCATAGGTTAAATACAAAAATGACTATAGTAAGTGCCTATTAAATAATACATTGAATATAATCTGTTGTTGTTGTTGTGAGTTAAATAGAATAACAATAGTGTTTGCAGTGCTGTTCAGAACCAACATAGCATGTGACTCTAAAAGCATGACAACACTGGGCGGATGTACGACAAAATAGCTTAGTGGACTTATTAAATGGGCTGCTTTCACATACGCAGCCAAATTCTGATGTCTTTTGACCAATCAGATCAGCTCATGTGAAAAGATTCGATGTGATTGGTCAAAAGAACAATTAGTGTAAAAAAAGAAAAGATTAGAATTGGGATGCCTGTGTAAACGCAGACTTAGCATCAAGTCCTTTTTGCTACTCTTGTTGAACGTAATGCAAATTACGATGAACAGAAAATGAATAACTACTTGTAGCCACTTATTTGTGAATGTCTTCGGGCCACTACTGAGCCGAGTAGTGGCCTACTTTGGATTACATTGTCATTCTTCACTAGTCATGACTGTTGATGATGATACGTGCTCGTGAGTGTTGAGACATTGTTTTGGAGTATCCCAAATGGCACCCTATATAGCGTACTACTTTTGACCAGAGTCCTATGGGCACAATATAGGGAATAGGACACAGTAAACATCCCACATAACCCCAACCCTCCTCTCCAGTCCCACTCTCCTCATAACCCCACCCCTCCTCTCCAGTCCCACTCTCCTCATAACCCCACCCCTCCTCTCCAGTCCCACTCTCCTCATAACCCCACCCCAACCCTCCTCTCCAGCCCCACTCTCCTCATAACCCCACCCCAAACCTCCTCTCCAGCCCCACTCTCCTCATAACCCCACCCCAACCCTCCTCTCCAGCCCCACTCTCCTCATAACCCCAACCCTCCTCTCCAGCCCCACTCTCCTCATAACCCCAACCCTCCTCTCCAGCCCCACTCTCCTCATAACCCCGCCCCAACCCTCCTCTCCAGTCCCACTCTCCTCATAACCCCGCCCCAACCCTCCTCTCCAGTCCCACTCTCCTCATAACCCCAACTCTCCTCATAACCCCACCCCCCCTCATAACCCCAACTCTCCTCATAACCCCAACTCTCCTCATAACCCCACCCCTCCTCTCCAGCCCCACTCTCCTCATAACTCCTCATAACTCTCCTCATAACCCCACCCCAACCCTCCTCTCCAGCCCCACTCTCCTCATAACCCCAACCCTCCTCTCCAGCCCCACTCTCCTCATAACCCCAACCCTCCTCTCCAGCCCCACTCTCCTCATAACCCCACCCCAACCCTCCTCTCCAGCCCCACTCTCCTCATAACCCCAACCCTCCTCTCCAGCCCCACTCTCCTCATAACCCCACCCCAACCCTCCTCTCCAGCCCCACTCTTCTCATAACCCCACCCCAACCCTCCTCTCCAGCCCCACTCTCCTCATAACCCCACCCCAACCCTCCTCTCCAGCCCCACTCTCCTCATAACCCCACCCCAACCCTCCTCTCCAGCCCCACCCCCCTCATAACCCCAACCCTCCTCTCCAGCCCCACTCTCCTCATAACCCCACCCCAACCCTCCTCTCCAGCCCCACTCTCCTCATAACCCCACCCCAACCCTCCTCTCCAGCCCCACTCTCCTCATAACCCCAACCCTCCTCTCCAGCCCCACTCTCCTCATAACCCCAACCCTCCTCTCCAGCCCCACTCTCCTCATAACCCCACCCCAACCCTCCTCTCCAGCCCCACTCTCCTCATAACCCCACCCCAACCCTCCTCTCCAGCCCCACTCTCCTCATAACCCCACCCCAACCCTCCTCTCCAGCCCAGGTCCACGGTCCTCTAGTTCATCTTCTGAGTAAGAACCATGAGAACTATAGCGGAGATCCGTAGCGGTGTGCCTCAGGAAATGTGTGGGGCGAGACACTAAACCCACTCCAGCTGCTAGTGTACTAGCACTTAACACATTCTCCTCATCTTCCTCTTCTGCTTCCAGATCCTTCTCATCTTCCTCTTCTGCTTCCAGATCCTCCTCATCCTCTAGGGTACCAGAGTTCCGGGTATCTCCAGACCCAGTCTTGGTGCTGTTCTTCCCCCTGTTTGGGCAGTCGTATTCCCCCTGGACATGGGCTGCCTGCTCCTTGACCTTGCGGCTCCGCTTCCACTTCATACGTCGGTTCTGGAACCAGATCTTCACCTGAACGGAACCCGGAAACACAAGGTCAGAAAAGAACACAACAGTCACACGAGGATAAGCATGTCAGTCAAACAACCTGCAGCTCATTTAAGTGAGTCTGAATGTGTAGGACCTCTATGTGACTGAAGATGGGATCTGAACTATGTATCTAAATCTTGAAGCAATATTTATTTATCTATGGTCCCTGACACAAAGTAATAAAAAATGGCAAACAATTACACAAAAGGATTGAAAATCAGTTCAGAGATGATCATCATGCTCACCTGTGTCTCTGTGAGCATGAGAGAGGTGGCCACCTCAAAGCGTTTAGGTCTGGACAGGTATTTATTGAGTTTGAACTGGTTCTCCAGGTGTAGTAGTTGTTGGCTGGTGAAGGCTGTTCTGGGCCTACGACATTTCCCCATCAGATTAGCCTGAGAAGAGGCTGGAGGAGTGGAGACCATGAGAGAGAGGTTATTATCACATGTTATTATTACTAATAATAAGAATAACAATACGTTTTATTCTGAATACTATGTTGACATAATTCCTTTTACATGTTATCAAATTGTTCTTTATATCAATACAATTCAATGAATCAAATGTATTTAATAAAGCCTTTTTCTTTTTACATCAGCGGTTGTCACAGAGCATTTTACATGTACTGGCCTAAAACCCAGCCTACATTTCTTTATTTATATGTGTACTTATGTCTATTTTTTGTTGTTGTTTATTTAAAAAAAAAACATTATCATGGTCATGTGAAGTTCATTTAGCTGTTCTTTAAGGGAGGAGGATGGGACTAAGATAGAAATACTGTCAACTTTAAAAGCTGTCCTGGTGATACGTTTTATTGGACTTTAGTTTGCAGGTGATGTGAGGACGGCGAGATATTGCTTTAGCAGGGCTATAAAACACATTATATTAATGAAAATGCAATAAATTATCCCGGGATTATATTGACGGAAGTGGACCCTATTTCCCCCAGGTGTTCCTTCATTGTTAAATGTCTCGCATGGCTATGGCCTATTCATTAAAATGTTATTTATTCAATTATAGTTTATTTTCGACTGCTTAATTTTGTAAATTATTTGAAAACGAAGTTCATAATTTGGAATAATTCCAAATAGCAAGATCTAAGACCCGGAGCGAATATTTTATTTAACATTATAACACAATGTAGTAAATGCACACATTGTTCAATGAAATTATAAAAGTACAAATAATTTAATTAAAAGGGGCAATTAATTAAAATGAAAAGCTATACCAAAATAATGCAGCAACAATACATACATTTGGCTTAAGCGTTAGACAACATTCTGTCATAATACATTATTTACAACTACTTTCTTATCACACAATAAACTTCTAATATGAACAGTGACAGAGTTACTTATTTTAAATATATTCAAATAAATATAAAATGGGACCCCTCCAGGCTACTTACTACCATAGTCCCCTAGTTTTGGAAGCATCATTCCGGCTCTAATCCAGTGTTCTAGAGGGAACCCAGCCATAGCTGCCGCCTGTAGGTGCTCTGGGTACTGCTGGGCATGCTGCACCAAATCGGGGTAGGTAAAGGCAGGGTGCTGCCCCCCCAGGGCCGCGATGCGGTACATGTGGGTGGGATACATTCCATGGATGGCCCCCTGAGACAGCTGGGTGAGTCCCGGCTGGGAGAAGTTCAATAGACCCGGTTTGTGGATCATTCCGGTCTGAATGTGGATACCGTTGTGGGTCCTCTGCGGGGACGGTATTTCCGACGGGTGGTAAGAGACACGGCTGTCCTCAAAACACAGTCCCGGGGAGTTGTCCCGGTGCGCCAACAGCGCGTCGATTCCAAAGTTTTTAGATTTCGCCATTGTAGACCTTTCCTGAAACTTTTCTCCAACTCAAATTGTGCAAGTTGAATAATTGTTCTGGGTTATGTTTTTGTCGGATTAGTTGATCTAGACAAAATGAAAGAACATCTTGTCCAGAGTTTTAAAACTGCTGTTACACAGAATGTTTCAGTTTTTTCTCAATAAATTATAATAAAACGTTACGCTATCTTGACAATATCCTTCTTTGTTTTAGCCTAATTTCTCCGGCGTTGTTTCCAGTGTCTCCTCCCTCTACTCCTGTCCTGTCCTGTCCTGTGCTAATACGTCTTCACCTGCAACTGACAAATGTTCTCACAGGGCTCTGCTGTTGAAGCTCTCCAACCCAGACTCTGATTGGCTAATCTCAGCGAACACCCCGGGTCAGACAGCTTCATAATGAGTTCATTTACGGTCCCGTTCACACTGCTAGTGCGCTCGAGCTCGCCACACTGTACTTCTTGGGCGCTTGTAGAATGGTTAGTGCTATCCGAGACCTTGGGACGTCCATACCCTAACCCTAACCCCTACCCTAACCTGTACTTTAACAATAAACATTATCTAACTTTAACCCTTACTATAACCGTTTAATAAAATGTAACTTCAGTAGGGTGACATTAGATTTGGGACGTCCCACGGATCCCGTTTAGACTTCCCCCAAGTGGAATTCACAAAGCGCGGAGAAAATAGTGTAGAAAAAGAAACTTAATGGTCGGCAGGGTGGTGTGGCTCAAAATAACTTTACGTCTATACATGTGTAGCCTAAACAAATAATAATATAGCCCGACAAAAAGGCATGTATCATAACCGCACAGTTATTTTTTTTATATATATTTTTTTATCACACAAAGCACCTGACACTATAAATAACCAAATGGTTGAGAAATGTATTCGTTTTGGAAATGTAGCTGACAACTTTGAGTAAATGTATCGTTGTTTGAATAGGCCAACACTATATTATATGGGTTACTCTACAAATACACATTTGGATGGAAGATTATTTTCGAATTGGTCAACTATTCTAGGAAGCAGCCTGAATTGGAATTATAACGAGCGCAAACCGTGAGAGAAAGGCGCTATGGTTTCGATTCTGAACCAGCATGGTGTATTTCTGCATTAATACTGTCCATGGATATTTGATCAATTCTCCTCAATTAAATAAAAGATCACTGATTTCCCCCATCAAAAAATATTTATTCTCAAAGAAAGAAGTAATAACCAATTGACCTAATATAAATGCACTATATACGGAGAATATACATTAACCTGAACTATTTTCTACATCAAATGTTTAAATGTTGTTTGGTGCGTAAGGCACAGTATGGTTTAGGATTTTTATTCATGACCATTCACACGCCTTTGAAAAATGAAAGTGAAAATGACCTCATAGGCCATTTGTTCAAAGCCAATATAAATGTTGTCATATCTGTAAACCATATCTGTAAACCTTTAGGTCATATAATTATTATCAAGAAAGTGGTCATTTTGCATTATATCTATTTATTATAGACTACTACAAAACTACGAACTACGAATATTTGGTATCAGTTTCACCAACTGACATTGAGACACAATTCTCCCACACTCAATCACACAGTAACTCACAAATAGGCTAAGCACACACACACACACACACACACACAGTTACGCTCGTTAGATGAATCCACTCTACCTCATCACTCCCCTCAACTATCTCACAATACTCCTCGCTCAGTCTATCCCAATTCTCCTCTTCACTCTCAAACTCGCCCCTCGGCCAACCCGTGTGCCCCCCCCAAAAAAATTGGGGGGCTGCCTCTCGGGCTTCCGTCGTGGTCGTGAACTTCGGAGTCGCCGTTGGTCCTCCTTCGCTGCCTCCACCTGCTTCCATGGCAGGGTCTTGTCCCCTGCCATAACCTCCTCCCATGTCCATGATGTCCTCCACTCACTTTTCTCCCGGGCCCAGGATCCCTGCTCCTCCTGGCCACGCTGCTTGGTTCTTTGGTGGTGGGATCTTCTGTTACGCTCGTTAGATGAATTAGACCAAGGTGCAGCGTGGTAGGCGAACATCTTACTTTTATTTAAAATGAACACCTAAAAACGAACGTAAAGTTCTGCAGGCTATACAGCAACTAACAAAATCAAGATCCCACAAACTAAGGTGAAAAACAGGCTGCCTAAGTATGATCCCCAATCAGAGACAACGATTGGGAACCATACCCGGCCAACATAGAAATAGAACACATAGATTGCCCACCCTAGTCACACCCTGACCTAACCAAAATAGAGAATAAAAAGGATCTCTAAGGTCAGGGCGTGACACACACACAAACCTGTTGCCCCTTTCCCACATTGTGTTAGGTTTGCGTCATCGTCCAAACATACATAAAAGCCTATGAAGCTTATCAATTTATTCCTGTTCAATAAACTTTATTTGTGTTTGAGTTGACAGAACACAGGGTGCTTATCACCGATTACAGGTATAATGATAAGCATTATCACCTGGTGAAGCTGTCTAATATCCCAGAAGGAAATGTCGGATTGTCCAGGAGCTTTTTCCCCACTAATCACTACTCCTAATCACAGACCATCTCAGCAGATTATGTTTAGGCCTAGTCATTTGTTCACAGCTGATGTGCAGAATATCAACGGACTGGAGAATGCATGGCGCTAAAGTCAAACAGATTAACATTCAACACACCAAAGACATCGTCTCGATTCACTCTGTATCCGCTGAAGTGTTACATGCTGACCAAACCGCATGCGTTGTGTACGCTAGCGTTGCAAAAAAATACATTTACACATACGTGTTATTCAATCACTTCATCTGAACTGCTTCGCGTGTGTCATCGAGACCGTCTGCGTAGCCAGGCTGTAACGATTCTCGTTGGTGGAAGGAGAGGAGGACCAAAATGCAGCGTGGTAAGTGTTCGTCATATTTTAATTGCAAACTGAACACTACACAAAATAACAACGAAGAGAAAACGAAACAGTTCTGCAAGGTGAACAGACACTTCATAGAAAATAAACACCGACAACCAAAATGGGGAAAACAGGCTACCTAAGTATGATTCTCAATCAGAGACAACGATCGACAGCTGCCTCTGATTGAGAACCATACCAGGCCAAACACACAGAAATACAACACAAGGACAACATAGAACACCAGACATAGAATGCCCACCCAAACTCACGCCCTGACCAACCAAAACAGAGACATAAAAAGGATCTCTAAGGTGAGGACGTGACAGTACCCCCCCCCCCCCCAAAGGTGCGGACTCCGGCCGCAAAACCTGAACCTATAGGGGAGGGTCTGGGTGGGCATTTCACCACGGTGGCGGCTCTGGTGCGGGACGTGGACCCCGCTCCACCTTAGTCTTGGCCCACTTTGGTGGCGCCTCTGGAGCGGGGACCCTTACCGCCGACCCCAGACCGTGGACCCTCGCAGCGGGCCCCAGACAGGAGGGCGACTCTGGCTGCTCCGGACAGGAGGGCGACTCTGGCTGCCCCGGACGGGAGGGCGACTCTGGCTGCTCCGGACAGGAGGGAGACTCTGGCTGCTCCGGACAGGAGGGCGTCGCTGGAGGCTCCTGACTAGAGGGCGTCGCTGGAGGCTCCGGACTAGAGGGCGTAAAAGCCTAGAGAATAAAAGCCTCTCTATGGCCAGGGTGTGACAGTACCGCTCCCCAAAGGTGCGGACTCCGGCCGCAAAACCTGACTCTAAAGGGGAGGGTCCGGGTGGGCTTCCTTTACGGCGGCGGGGACATAGCCCCCCCTCCGCCTCTGGCTCCCCCCACTTTGGTGGCGCCTCTGGTGCGGGGACCCTCGCCACCGACCCCGGACTGGGTACCCTCGTTGCGGGCCCCGGACTGGGCACCCTCGTTGCGGGCCCCAGACTGGGCCCCCTAGTTGCGGGCCCCGGACTGGGCACCCTCGCTGGAGGCTCCGGACTAGAGGCCGTCGCTGGAGACTCCGGACTGGAGAACGTCGCTGGAGGCTCCGTACTGGAGGCTGTCGCTGGAGGCTCCGGACTGGAGAACGTCGCTGGAGGCTCCGGACTAGAGGCCTTCGTTCCATGACTCCTCACTGGAGGCTTCGTGCCATGGATCATCACTGGAGGCTTCGTGCCATGGATCATCACTGGAGGCTTCTTGCCATGGATCATCACTGGAGGCTTCTTGCCATGGATCATCACTGGAGGCTTCTTGCCATGGATCATCACTGGAGGCTTCGTGCCATGGATCACCACTGGAGGCTTCGTGCCATGGATCACCACTGGAGGCTTCGTGCCATGGATCATCACTGGAGGCTTCTTGCCATGGATCATCACTGGAGGCTTCGTGCCATGGATTATCACTGGAGGCTTCGTGCCATGGATCATCACTGGAGGCTTCGTGCCATGGATCATCACTGGAGGCTTCGTGCCATGGATCATCACTGGAGGGAGGAGACGTATGGGCAGTCTGGTACGTTGAGCTGCCACAGGGCTCACCAGGCTGGGGAGACATACGGGAGGATTAGTTCTACAGGCACAGGACTCACCAGGCTGGGGAGACATACATGAGGCCCTGTCCTAGGCAGAGCCACCGGATACACTGGGCCGTGGAGGCGCACTGGAGGTCTTGAGCGTAGAGCCTGCACAACCCGTCCTGGCTGGATGGTTATTTTCGCCCTGCAGATGCGAGGCGCAGGCACAGGACGCACTGGGCTGTGCAGACGCACCGGAGACACAGTGTGCAGAGCCGGCGCAGGATATCCCGGGCCGTAGAGACGTACTGGCGGCCAGATGCGCTGAGCCGGCATCCTCCGACTTGGCTGGATGCCCACTCTAGCCCGGCAGAGTGGGCATGACCAGTACCTGACCAGTACTGAAAGCTACCTAAGTATGGTTCTCAATCAGAGACAACGATAGACAGCTGCCTCTGATTGAGAACCACACCCGGCCAAACAACAAAGAAATAGAAAACATAGAAATAAAGAAACTAGAATGCCCACCCTAAGTCACACCCTGGCCTAACCAAACTAGAGAATAAAAGCCTCTCTATGGCCAGGGCGTAACAGTAGCATCTATGAGTCACATGATTATGAACCAAAGACACAGATAGTTTCTGATGTTGTGAGATTCTCTCTGGTGTTTACAGAACGACTGGTGCTGTGAGATTCTCTCTGGTGTTTACAGAACGACTGGTGCTGTGATATTAGAACATCAGGACCTGCTTAGACAAAGCAATTGTAACAGTAGAGCAAAGGATCGCAATATATGGGAAAATGAATGGGCTGTAGCATTGCCGTTATACTGAGTACATGATGCATTGAATGCTAAGGCATAAATGGATAAAAACCTGTAGTCTTATTTTAAATGTTTGTCGTTCCTGTGCTGTACTTCTGTGTTAATGTTATGTATTATGTAATGTTTTGTGTGGACGCCAGGAAGAGTAGCTGTTGTTTTAGCAGTAGCTAATGGGGATCCTAATAAAATACTAATAGCCCTAACCTTAAACCTTAAACCTTAAACCCTACCCCTAACGCCTAACCTTAACACCTAGCCTAGCTAACGTTAGCCACCTAGCTAACCTAGCTAATATTAACCACAATAACAAAATTGTGTACTGGACACGAATGCATTACGAAGAAAACTGTGTCTATTTCTATTTAATGTCTATTTCATGTTAATCTGTGATAGTGAGTTGTCTATTTCATGTTAATCTGTGATAGTGAGTTGGTTTACTGTGAATGCAGTCTCTGCTAACGTGGGAAACATTGACTTTAAATTTCAATTGCCGCTGTAACAGTGAACTTCCGCTATACGGATTGAGTCGAGCCCCTCATTGCAATAATAAAGTAACATCTACCCTGAAACGAGAGTCTTTAAAGTGTTTTAGTGGAGATGCTCAATAATGGTGACCAACACACACACTTGGATAAATAACCCCCTGACATTCAGAGAGATCACAGTTCACAGCATGAGCTTTACCTGACTAAAGTATCCCATCTGTTATAAATGTCTAAAGTACACAATGTATTTTTTTCCCCCCACTGTGGGAAATCAGTGGCTGGTGGCCTGCTGGTCTGTTAAATTAGACTTAATTCCCACACATTTAGAACTGGGCAGATAAATCACCTTCCATCCAGTTGCAGCTTGCTAGACCTTGGAACCCTATTTAATGTCAACTCATTACTGAGACGGTGGTCATTTATTAAACACGCTCAGCATTCATTAACTGGAGTTGTTTGGAAGTCACAGGACAAGCTTGGAGCTGCATGGGACAATAGTGAGAATAGAACACCTCCACCTGCAAGCATTATTGGTTTGGAGCAGGTGACAATTACAGTGGGTAGTTTCTGAATATCAGTTTTTAGGATTTTTTTTTTTTATCATATCATAATATTTCTATGTGCTTTGATCTTTCCATATCAATGGCACTTGTTTCCATGGCACTTGTTATGTGTGAAAGTTGTGATTGTAAAGTCTGGTTGTAAAAATCATAATTACAATCCCAATAGGACCCGTTCACAGCACATGAAAGCACACATCAAACAATCAGGATTATAGTTAGCATAGCATTATGGCCCTTTGATGATGGTTTATGGGAAATGTCTCACCAGATAAACAAAGGATCCATTGTACAGCTGAACTGATACCAGACACTGTAAACAGGTTCTATGATTACTCTCATCTTGTCGGTCTGTAGGAGACAGTAATATTGTGGCGGCGATAGCAAATCAACTTGATTGGAGGTACACAACACACTCCCCGCCTCTCCTCATGAGAGAACCGCATACCGGGTCGTTAGCAATTGAGTTTTCAGAGTATTTTTGGCGGCCACCTCGCTAAAATTCGAGAAATTCGGATTAAAATGAGACTATAAAGTGACTATTGGATTTAAGAAATGTCAGATTACCTGCATTCCAGAATGCCAAATAAACCAATAGATCGTATGGGTATACTTGCCTACAACACAGCCGTCTGTCTATATCATCAAGACAAAGTATATATATTTTTCAAATGTCCTTAAAGATTAATGTTCTTTCTTCCTTCTACTGCCATTAGTCCATGAGGGGGGGGGGGGGGGGGGGGGGGGGTCCTCCGGGCTCACTTGGGCCGACGATGTCTCATAGTGATTTTATTTAGGAAGAACTATAATCCTAGTGTTGGAAAATGTGTGATGGCAGCGCGGCAATGGTAGTTTCCTGTGTGTTAGGACTCCTTTATCTCCATCCCATTCATTATTCCTATAGGGACTTTACCCTTTGACAAACAATGTCAGTACACAACAAGTTATTGCACACTTATTCCTTTTAATCATACTGTATATTATTGGAAAGCTTCGATTCTCACAGCTTTCTATCAGACACATTTTCGGGAATGTTCAAGTCAACAGAACCTTTTGTCATGATCTTTAAAAATAAAAATAAAATCACTATGAGACATCGTCGGCTAAACTGAGCCCGACGGCCCGTATTTGGGGGGAGGGGTCTGGCTCATGGACTACATGGCGCAAAGCGGCTTTTCTCCTATCATCTCCCTGCTTGTTGGCTCGCAGGTCCCCTTGCGCGTTGCCATAGCAACCTGACTCACACGACTTTGAGCTAGAAATTTGATTTTTAGCAGGTTGAACATAGTGAGAATATAACTTCTACATTGATAGTGCAGTTTGTTTCAGGGATTTTACAACTAGCTAACTACTTCTGAAATGACATGCTGATATTGACTTTGGTATTATTGTATATAGCAAATTTTCTAGCTAGCTACCTAGCTAGCCAGCCAGCCGTTCTATAGAGAGCATTGCATTGTGGGTTTTGTAGTCGACTTGAGCTCTGCAGATTTCCACAATTTTCACAAGTTGCTTCTTAATTTACTATAGTGATGAAATGTGACATTTTGTCACAATATATATTGTTCTCACATATTTGCGTTATTTAACAATGTAAATAATTTAACATTTTTGGTTTTGAGTGGATTATTCCTTTAAAACAGCATTGGTGAGTGGCAATGGATAGGGAGTGTGGTGTGATATAAAGCAAAGCAGTGCGACAAAAACATCAACACAGAGTTACACATTAACAAACGTACAGTCAATAACACAATAGAAAAATCTATGTACAGTGTGTGCAAATGTAGAAGAGTAAGGAGGTAAGGCAATAAATAGGCCATAGAGGCTAAATAATTACAATGATAATTTAGCATTAACACTGGAGTGATAGATGTGCAGATGATGATGTGCAAGTAGAGATACTGGGGTGCAAAAGAGCAAGAGGGTAAGTAATAATATGGGGATGAGATAGTTGGGTGTGCTATTTACAGATTGTACCTGTACACAACAAGTTGTACACAATAAGCTGCTCTGACAGCTGATGCTTAAAGTTTAGTGAGGGAAATATAGGACTCCAGCTTCAGTGATTTTTCAATTCGTTCCAGTCATTGGCAACAGAAAACTGGAAGGAAAGGTGGCCAAAGAAGGTATTGGCTTTGGGGATGACCAGTGAAATATACCTGCTGGAGCTCGTGCTACGAGTGGGTGTTGCTATAGTGACCAGTGAGCTGAGATTAGGTGGGGCTTTACCTAGCAAAGACTTATAGATGACCTGGAGCCAGTGGGTTTGGCAACGAATATGAAGCGAGGGCCAGCCAACGAGAGCATACAGGTCGCAGTGGTGGGTAGTATATGGGGCTTTAGTGACAAAACGGATGGCACTGTGATAGACTACATCCAGTTTGCTGAGTAGAGTGTTGGAGGCTATTTTGTAAATGACATCGCAGAAGTCAAGGATCGGTAGGATAGTCAGTTTTACGAGGGTATGTTTGGCAGCTACCTGCCACCCCAGGTTATTATAAAACCACTATGCTTGAGCTGGGTGTGATGAGAAAATGGATCTACGTAAAGCAGAGCTTGTGAACATAGGCCCTACATACCACCCACGATGGTCAGCCACCACTACCACAGACCCTGCTGTGTGACGCTATAGCCCAACCAACCATCTACCATCCTTGGTCCTGGAGCAACAGATGTTTGAGACAGCTCTCCAATCCCAATTAGCCCCTCAACCGCCTCTTCTCCCCTCTCATTGTGCTGCAAGCGTACTTGTGTCTGTTGTGGTACCACATCATTCAGAGCGATTGTATCTAGCGGTAATTATTGGCTAACACTCCCCTCTAACACCCCTCCAGCCCTCGTCATTGTGTTGACGTCTCAACTACGGCAGCCGTCGTTAATCACGCCATTTAGGACGGAGCTGAACCCCAGAGACCCTGGACCGCCCCTCCGCCCACTGCTGGTTAGTGAGGAAATGTTCAATGTTCAATCCCTTCTCCGTTCAATCAGAGAGACACAAGGACACAACAAAAGACAGAAATCGAGAGAGATTTTCTCATAGTGCCTTCAGAAAGTGTTCATACCCCTTGACTTATTCCGCATTTTGATATGTTACAGCCTGAATTCCAAATGGATCAAATATTATTTTTTTTAAATCTCCCATCTACATACAATACCGTATAACGACAAAGTGAAAACGTGTTTTTAGAACTTTTTGCAGATTTATAAAAAATTACATACAGGGGTGAATAATGTAAGTATTTACACCTCTGAGTCAATACATGTTAGAATCACCTTTGGCAGCGATTACCCAGAAAGACTCACAGCTGTAAGTCTCTAAGAGCTTTGCACACCTGGATTCTACAGTATTTGTACATTTTTTTATTTTTTTATTCTTCAAGCTCTGTCAAATTGGTTGTTGATCATTGCTAGACAGCCATGAGTCTTGCCATAGATTTTCAAGACGATTTAAGTCAATACTGTAGCTAGGCCACTCAGGAACATTCAATGTTGTCTTGGTAGGCAACTCCAGTGTATATTTGGCCTTGTGTTTTAGGTTATTGACCTACTGAAAGGTGATTTTGTCTCCCAGTGTCTGTTGGAACGCAGACTGAATCAGGTTTTCCTCTAGGATTTTGCCTGTGCTTAGCTCTATTCTATATATTCAATCCTTTTCTTTTTATCCTAGAAATCTCCCAAGTCTTTGCCGATAACAAGCATACCGATAACATGATGCAGCCACCACCATTCTTGAAAGTATGAAGAGTGGTATTGTGTTGTGTTGGATTTGCCCTAAACATAATGCTTTGTATTCAGGAAATAAAGTGAATTTCTTTGCCACATTTTTTGCAGTATTACTTTAGTGCCTTGTTGCAAACAGGATGCATGTTTTGGAATATTTTTATTCTGTACAGGCTTTTTTCTTTTTACTCTTTCAATTAGGTTAGTATTGAGGATTGTATAAAATCTATTGAGGATTGTATTCTAAAAAATATAATTCCACTTTGACATCATGGGGTATTGTGATGTCATTATGGGGTATTGTGATGTCATTATGGGGTATTGTGATGTCATTATGGGGTATTGTGTGTAGATCAGTGACACAACATCTCAATTTAATCCATTTTAAATTCAGGATGTAACAGAACACACCATTATAACAAACACACATGTAACAGCCGCCACTATTATACTATACACGTAGCAAAGTGCTAGTTTGTTTACATGTTGTTCTACTAACCAAACACAACCAAACCTTAACCACCAAGGGAAACACCCGTCGGTGACCTAAGACTGGTAATATTCCAGACTAAACTGGGTTTTTACCAGAACAAAATGTTGGAAAAAAGTCAAGAGTTATGAATACATTCTGAAGGCTCTGTATCTGTCACGTTTTGGGAGGGATTAGTCTTTTACATTCAGTGTCTAGACGAGAGTACACCGTCCAGCATCAGAATGACATTTCTCTGAGGCATAGACTCATAAACAGAATTCAGATTTAAAATGAGAAAAGATACAACAGTCACACTTTAGTGTGTTTATTTTGGTGCAGCCCCTGTGGTTCATCTTTGCAAACTACTGTAAACTTTCTAGCTTTTCAATGTCAGTGTTGTGTTTGCGTTCAAACCCTCCCCTACCGTCTCCAGTGTAATCCAGGGGTCAGACAGTGTCAGCAGGGGAAACCCCTCTGTGTCACATTTGTGTATGAATGGCTGAGGGTTGAATGGTTCTTTTACTGCCCGGTATAGACCTTGCCCTACGGCCCTACGGCCCTACAGCCCCAGCTCTCCTCCCTCCAGCGGGTGACAGGGTGTCCACAGTGTGCATTATTTCTTTAGGAATTGTTGAGCATCTGTACACTTCTTTCTAAGTGCTCAGACTTCGCCGGAGTGCTCTGGACATTTAGTAAGAGTGAACAAAGGAAGGGAGTAGGCATCTTGTTGCCATCAATTCATACAAACCATCATATAAATAGCTGTGTATTTTTTCTATATGGTTAGTTACACAACACTAAAATAATATAATGCTGAGATCGTTCCCGATGCTTTACCTATGAAACTGTCTCTCCCCTTGTCCAGAATAGGCTAACAGATATAAACCCAGCTGATTACAGTAATCAATCTGATCTAATCATAACTCCTGTTTATCCTCAAGAGCATCCCAGTCACTTCAAGTAGGTTATCCTACCCATAGTTTTTAACTGGGGTCTCATCAATTCTCTGTCTATCTGTCCCAGCTCTCCTCCCTGCAGCAGAGAGAAAGGACATTAAAGTAGACAGTTGGATTAGCTCTGTGTTCCCCCCGCCCCGTGCCTTCTGCTCTGCTAGCTAATGAGCTGACACGCCCACCAATAGAACTGGCGTTTTCTAATCAGATGTTCCTCTCCTCTGTGTGAGATGGGTAGAATGTATTTATCCCTCTCTCCTCCCCCCTCTTCGAAACATATTTATGTGCAAGTTGACAATAACGTAAAATCTTGTCTCCCAAATGCTGCAAACAGGTGCTTGTGAGGCGCTTCAACCTAACATGTTGACATGGGACCTACAGTAAGACACACAGGTGGAATTGAACAGGAGAGCCTGCCTGTATTGTAGGTGCTGGCTGTCTTGAACAGGAGAGCCTGCCATGTAAAACAGGTCATCTCCTGAATGCTCCTGAATCCCCAGCTCTGTGAACGGAGGACCGGCTCTGTGAACGGAGGACCTGCTCTGTGAACGGAGGACTCTGTGAACGGAGGACTCTGTGAACGGAGGACTCTGCGAACGGAGGACTCTGCGAACGGAGGACCTGCTCTGTGAACGGAGGACCTGCTCCGTGAACGGAGGACTCTGTGAACGGAGGACCTGCTCTGTGAACGGAGGACCTGCTCTGTGAACGGAGGACCTGCTCTGTGAACGGAGGACTCTGTGAACAGAGGACCTGTCTACTATTTAAATGACCTGGGAAGAGATGATCTATGTGCTCTAACCCAAGGCCAGGGGACAAACACAGGCCTCTCTGCTGTTCAAGCTCTTCTACATATATTTCTCAAGGACATTTCTTGGCATCTAACAACAACAAATAGCAGGACCATAACACAGCTAGCACTATGGGGGTTATTAACGAGGAAGGAGAGGAGGAGAGAGACGAGCTAGCTGCGGTATTAAAGGGGAAGGAGAGGAGGAGAGAGACGAGCTAGCTGCTGTATTAACGGGGAAGGAGAGGAGGAGAGAGGGGATTTTTAATTAAGATGGATGATTTATGGAGGGGAACAGAGACACAACCGGAACAGAACAGGAGTCACAGCTGATAAGGTCACACTTGTTCTGGTTTGTTCACACACATTCTCCTTTTGTTTTCTCAGCCCATTCTCTTATGGAATGCGCCAGGAGATTCTGCAGGTACCGGATTCCATTTGGACCTGGTGAAAAGTGGAATCTATTCCGTCCACTTGGGGCAACATGACAGCCTATTACCATCTAGTGGGCTTGGTAGTGGGGATGGATGGTGGGTGGATGGATGGATGGTGGGTCGGTGGATGAATGGATGGATGGATGGATGGATGGATGGATGGATGGATGGATGGATGGATGGTGGGTGGGTGGGTGGGTGGGTGGGTGGGTGGGTGGGTGAGTGAGTGAGTGGGTGGGTGGGTGGATGGTGGACGGATGGATAGATGGATGGAGGATGGGTGGATGGATGTATGGTGGGTGGGTGGGTGGGTGGGGGATAGGCCTTTAAGCAGCAGACTCTGGCTCCAAGGGTCACGTGTTCAATCTCAGTGCTAGGCACTGGTTTGTTTTCAGCCTGTCCCAAACCTTAACCCTTAACTTAACCACACGGAATGAATGCCTAAGCTTGTACTTTTGCCGAGTTTGACAGCTAAGATACGCCACCACATGGCCTAATTAAAACGTCAACCCATAGCATAAATCTGTTGCTGCAGTTACATCACGGTAACCATGGCGTTTGATTTGGACATTGGGTTGTATTTCCAAGGCATGGAATCTCGGATTCACAACCAAACCACTGACCAACTACTTAATTTGACCAATCCGATTTTTTGGGGGGGATTAACCCAACATTTATTTTAACACTCTGTCTCAAGAGATTACCAGAGGACAGCCACTCAAAAACAAAATGGAGACAATTGGAGATGACAATTTTCCTTTTTTAATGTAAAGTTAAACAGATGTACCACAAGGGTGCTATTCTGTAGTCCTTGGCCCTTCTGCTCAATCAGGCAGATAATAGAGGCTTGTTTGGACAACCCTCTCATTTAGCCTCTAACAAGCTGATCCCACGGGGGACTGACAGGCAGGGAGGACAGGGGTTAAACTGACTGTGGACATGACTCACCACCAGTGTTTAGTGTGGCATCAACTATTCATCAGGATACTTAACCCTTGAATGGTGTTATTAGAATGAAGGATACAGGACCATGACGCATCTAGGATGATTGTTAATCGTTGCAATACCAGAAACCCCCTTCATTCTATATATTTCATGAAAGCCCATGGTTTGGGCTCTGTTGATATGTCACTAAATTCCTTATTACACCTTGACCCGAGGTAAGGCCTCACTCTCAGTTCTGTGTACCTGAACTTCCACTACCCCTGCTCTAATTCCTGTAAATGGCCAGGTAATGATGTGTGTTGAAGCACTTTGTCTATCTGGCTATCTTTCAGCTTTTCCTGTTCCCACAGTGTAGTGATAAGCCTACATCACAGACTTTACAGATAGCTCATGGTGAACGCAAGGAGATCATTACAGCCCAGCCTATCACTTTCCTTCACCTTTCACCTGCCAAGGGGAAAAACAAGTTAAATATATTTTTTACATTTAGAATTAGAATAGGCTGTAACCATTAGTCACATTTTTGTTTTTTTGAAATAATTTGAAAACTATTTGAAAACATCAGAGCAGTCAATAAAAAACTAACATTGATCTTTAAAAAAAAAAAGGAAACATTAATATATTCTGCCTGTTGCCGTAGAGGTAATTAATAACTAAAAAAAAAACATAATGCTGCAATATATTAGTTGATCTATGTGACTGATCAATCAATCAATCAATCAAGTTTATTTTATATAGCCCTTCGTACATCAGCTAATATCTCGAAGTGCTGTACAGAAACCCAGCCTAAAACCCCAAACAGCAAGCAATGCAGGTGTAGAAGCACGACTGATCATGAATGAACTTCTTGCTTCATTTACGACCCTGTAATTTCCCACCGGCCACACACTGGTTGAATCAATGGTGTGTCAATGTAATTTGTCCACGTATTGTCACGTGGAATCTACAATGGGAAAATACATTGGATTTGCAAAAATGTATCAAAGTGGTCCTTCATTCTTCATTCTAAAAAACAGCATTAAAGGGTTAAGTATCTTGTTGTTTTGACGGTGGAATTTCAACCGCAGGATTACGTTTTTGTTTTGGATAAAATATGTTGAACTTGTACCTTTTAAAACAACGTCAGACCTTCAATGTTATATCCATTAGCAAAAGACGAAGAAAACTAGAGGCTGGGCAGCACCTCCTACTGGAGAATTAATATGCAGTTATCATTTAGTCTCCCATTCAGGGTTTCTCAATCTCAACCAAAGGTTGAGACCCATAAAGTCTGCCATGATGACTCATAAAGTCTGCCATGATGACTCATAAAGTCTGCCATGATGACTCATAAAGTCTGCCATGATGACTCATAAAGTCTACCATGATGACTCATAAAGTCTGCCATGATGACTCATAAAGTCTGCCATGATGACTCATAAAGTCTGCCATGATGACTCATAAAGTCTGCCATGATGGATTTAGTGAAAAACACTTAAATTGCTGCTCTTCTGGCACTGAATGACCAATCTGCACCAAACGTTACTCCTACCAGAGACATGCTATCTGATACCATTATGTTACTACTACCTGCTATCAGAGACATGCTATCTGATACCATTATGTTACTACTACCTGCTATCAGAGACATGCTATCTGACACCATTATGTTACTACTACCTGCTATCAGAGACATGCTATCTGATACCATTATGTTACTACTACCTGCTATCTGATACCATTATGTTACTACTACCTGTTATCAGAGACATGCTATCTGATACCATTATGTTACTACTACCTGCTATCAGAGACATGCTATCTGACACCATTATGTTACTACTACCTGCTATCAGAGACATGCTATCTGATACCATTATGTTACTACTACCTGCTATCAGAGACATGCTATCTGATACCATTATGTTACTACTACCTGCTATCAGAGACATGCTATCTGATACCATTATGTTACTACTACCTGGTATCAGAGACATGCTATCTGATACCATTATGTTACTACTACCTGCTATCAGAGACATGCTATCTGATACCATTATGTTACTACTACCTGGTATCAGAGACATGCTATCTGATACCATTATGTTACTACTACCTGCTATCAGAGACATGCTATCTGACACCATTATGTTACTACTACCTGCTATCTGATACCATTATGTTACTACTACCTGCTATCAGAGACATGCTATCTGACACCATTATGTTACTACTACCTGCTATCAGAGACATGCTATCTGATAGAATTATGTTACTACTACCTGCTATCAGAGACATGCTATCTGACACCATTATGTTACTACTACCTGCTATCAGAGACATGCTATCTGATACCATTATGTTACTACTACCTGCTATCAGAGACATGCTATCTGACACCATTATGTTACTACTACCTGCTATCAGAGACATGCTATCTGATACCATTATGTTACTACTACCTGGTATCAGAGACATGCTATCTGATACCATTATGTTACTACTACCTGGTATCAGAGACATGCTATCTGATACCATTATGTTACTACTACCTGGTATCAGAGACATGCTATCTGATACCATTATGTTACTACTACCTGCTATCTGATACCATTATGTTACTACTACCTGGTATCAGAGACATGCTATCTGATACCATTATGTTACTACTACCTGCTATCTGATACCATTATGTTACTACTACCTGGTATCAGAGACATGCTATCTGATACCATTATGTTACTACTACCTGCTATCTGATACCATTATGTTACTACTACCTGGTATCAGAGACATGCTATCTGATACCATTATGTTACTACTACCTGCTATCTGATACCATTATGTTACTACTACCTGCTATCTGATACCATTATGTTACTACTACCTGGTATCAGAGACATGCTATCTGATACCATTATGTTACTACTACCTGCTATCTGATACCATTATGTTACTACTACCTGCTATCTGATACCATTATGTTACTACTACCTGTTATCAGAGCTTGTTGTGTCGGGACACGTTATTTGACAACAAGCTGATTTAAGAAGAAATCGTCAACCCTGTTACTTTATTTGGCACTTAAGGACAGATATTGGAATTTTTGGATGACACTTCTTAAGTAGAAATATATAAGTCTCATTTTCCTGCAAGTTGATGAAACTCAACCTGAGCCCATGGATAACTCTGATCAAGATATGAACTGTTACTTGTCACTCTCACTAAGGTATGAATGGCTGTATGCACTTCACTCTATTTATTTAACTAGGGAAGTCAGTTTTAAGAACAAATTCTTATTTACAATGACGGACTACTCCGGCCAAACCTGGACGACGCTGGGACAATTGTGCGCCGCCCTATGGAACTCCCAATCACGGGCGGATGTGATACAGCCTGGATTCGAACCAGGGACTGTAGTGACGCCTCTTGCACTGAGATGCAGTGTCCTGGACTGCTGCGCAACTCGGGAGCTCCACTACACATATAGCATTTAAAATCAACGTAGTACCTTGCATTACCTATACCTAAATTGTAAATGATATTCTGAATGTTGAACCTTGCATTACCTATACCTAAATTGTAAATTATATTCTGAACGTTGAACCTTGGATTACCTATACCTAAATTGTAAATGATATTCTGAATGTTGAACCTTGCATTACCTATACCTAAATTGTAAATTATATTCTGTAATAGTATTTGTATTGTTATTGATATTATTTAAACATGTTAGATTGTAAGTAATACATCTTGCTTGATAAATTAATTAATTGTAAGTATAACACTAGCTCTCTTTTGTTATTTTTCCATGTTTTGTTGTTGTGAAGAGAAAAACATGACAAAAAAAGTACTGATGGATGCAATGTAATTGCAAATCCTCCAGCTGACAGAGACATTGATTTAACACGTGAAGGAATCTACACTGCATAGTAAACACTGTAGAGGATAGAGGACAATTCATGACCATGGCTTTCAAATATGAAATACATAGGCAGGTTTACTGATAGTCAAATAATTAAGTTGAGGAAGGGGAAGTAAAATAATAATTTCCTTATGGTGAAACCCATTTAATTTGTGTAACAGTAAATTATGATTGTCCCAATGGAGCTTTTATGAGGGCAGTGATTTAAAAATGACTCCTAAAATGTATTTTGTATGTCTTCACCACAGGGTCTCCACCATAGAAGTAGAATGAGATTATATTTATATTGCCTCCACTCATAACCCTCCCGTTGTCCTCCTATTATGCCTAGCACACAGTGTCCCACCCGGGTCACCCTGTCCCGTCTTGGCTAAAGGCCCAGTGGGCACAAGTGTGACAGTATGGGTGTGAACAGCCTTTGCAGATGTATTTCTTACACCTGCAGCACGCGGTGTGTGTCTTGGCGTCCTTCTTGGGTGGGCAGAGCTGACACCTCTTCCTCTTACTCGCCTCCAGCCGGGCGGCCGGGGCTGGGTCGGAGGCGGCGGCCGGGCCGACGGCTTGCTCAAGGGCTTGCGGACGAGCCTCGGCGGATACACGCTCGCCCCGTATGACTTTGACAAGTGCTGAGGCGGCTTCGGTGCGGGGGAGACGCTGCCTTCTTTGGATCAAGGGCTTCACGAGCGCCTTTCCGAGCTGCTCCAGGAACACCCTCCTCTTGTTCCGCTTCCCGGGCATCCAGTCGGGGTTGATCTCTCGCCATATGACAAAGGCGTTGTAGGAGGACACGTCGAGGATGTTGTGGAAGATGACCAGGGGCCAGCGGGCGGTCATCCGTCTGCAGCTGTAGGTGCCGACCACCTTGTCTAGGTTGTCCACGCCGCCCTTGTTGCAGTTGTAGTCTAGGATGAGGGCCGGCTTCCGGTCTCGGCGATCGCTAACGTCGGGCTCCGCGTGCCGCGTGCTCAGAAGCAGCACGTTCTTATTTCTCTTTGCCAGGTAGGACACTAGAGTGGCGGTGGGCGTGAAGGCGAACCTGGAGGACGAGACCTGTCTGTCCTTGGACTGGAGCAGCGCGGGAGGGAGCTCGGGCTTGTTCTTTCGCACCGTGCCCACCATGGTGAGGTTCCTCTCGAGGAGCCGCTGCCCGAGTTCGTAGGAGGTGAAGAAATTGTCACACGTGACGTTGTGACCGCCCGGCAGTCCCTCGGTCAGATCGAGGACGACGCGCGCGCCCTGGTTCTTCTCGGGGCCTCCGCCGGCCGCCTTGCCGGTGTACACTTGCATCTTCCAAGCGTAGCTGGACTTGGCGTCGCAGGCCACCCACGACTTGATGCCGTATTTGGCCGGCTTGCTGGGAATGTACTGTCGGAAAGGACAGCGTCCTTTCGGCGAGGGAGAGGGGAGGGAGAGGAGAGGGAGAGGAGAGGGAGAGGAGATTAGCAGCGTCATACACAGATACATAGACTGCCCGTGCTCTCTACGCTACACGTACAAACACAGATACCAGCGTCATCGTTACCGGCTCACCATCGGGGCGCACTGCGTTTACGTTACACGCAGCCGCCTCCGCCGCCCGTGCTACTGCCGATTGCTACTACTGCCGATTGCTACTACTGCCCGTGCTACTACTGCCCGTGCTCCACGTTGCTACTCTTGCCGATTGCTACTACTGCCCGTGCTACTACTGCCCGTGCTCTCTATGCTACACGTACATAGACAGATACATTGACTGCCCGTGCTCTACGCTACACGTACAAACACAGATACATAGACTGCCCGTGCTCTCTACGCTACACGTACAAACACAGATACATAGACTGCCCGTGCTCTCTACGCTACGCGTACGTACACAGATGCATAGACGGTACCTCTGAACGGGACCAGTTGTTCGTCCACCGTCACTTCGGGCCCCGGGTTGTAGAGGGCCTGCAGCCGCTCCTCCCACAGGTCCCACACCTCTCTCACGGCCGCCAGTCTGTCGGTGGCGAGTCTCGCGGGTCTCGACTGGCGGTCGTCGAATCGCAGCAGCCTCGAGTACTTGTGAAACGCCTTGAGCGGCATGGTGGCGCGGAACACGGTCCTGCCGCTCTCGGCGTCCCACAGGCTGGCCGCGGCCTCGCCTCGGGACCTGTAGACGCCGGCTAGGATCAGCAGCCCTACGTAGGCGCGCAGGTCGGTGGAGTCCATGGGTCGCCAGCCGTCGCCGTATTTTCTCACCCCCTGCAGATTCGTCATGTCCACGATGATCCTTTCTATCGCCGGTGTGACAAACAGACGGAAGGCGGACGCGATGTCGAGCGCTCGCGACGCGGCGTAGGCCGTGGGGCCCGGCGTCACGGCGGGGCAGGGCCGGCGGATGGCGCGGGGCCGGTCCGGGCCGCGATAGGCCACGGAGGACCATTTGATTTTGCCGTTTTTTGACAGCAACGTCTCCCTTTCTGGCTCTGGCTCTCTGGCTCTGTCTCGCTCTCGCTCTCTGTCTCTGGCTCGCTCTCTGTCTGGCTCTCTGTCTCGCTCTCGGCCAGCGGCCGCGTCTCCCTCTCGCTCTCCCTCCGGCTCTTCCTCCGAAGAGGAGCACGACCGCGAGGCCGAGTCGTCTTCGTAGTCGTCTGCGTCGCGCTCGGGGTTGTATTCCTCACCGTCTTCATCTTCCGAAACGTCCTCCTCTTCGGAATCGCAGTAGTCTTCTTCGTCTTCTTGGTCGACGCTGGAGGATATCTGTTCCAGGACCTGAGCCGCGCTGAAACCGGGACTGCGAGGCGTCGTAGGCGGAGGCAACACGCTCGGCGGGGTCGTATTCCTCGTCGTCGTCGTCGTCGTCCTCGTCGTCGTCCTCATCATCGTCCTCATCTTCTTCTTCTTCTTGTTCTTGTTCTTCTTGTTCTTCTTCTTGTTCTCTCTTCTTCTTCTTCTTCCTGACAATATTAGTAGGCTCTCTACGCCCTGCTTACAGTCGTAGGCGGAGGGCTCACGCTCGGCGGGGTCGTATTCCTCCTCGTCCTCGTCCTCGTCCTCATCTTCTTCTTCTTCTTCTTCCTGACGATATTAGTAGCCGCTCTACGCCCTGCTTACGGTGGCCACGTGAATGGGACGAAGCACGCGAATGGACGAGGCGCGTGGTCTGCCCTGCCTGCTCCTTCGGCCCTTCGGCCCCTTCGGTCCCATCCGGGACGCTCGGCTGGCCTCCCCGCGTGATAGCACCGAGGTCGTGCACAGAGTTGGTGGGGACAACTGGTCCCTGCCGGGGTCACTCAGACCCGGCCCAGACAGAGGGGAACAACTCCTAACACAGGCCCCGGGTCACTCCGACCCAGCTCAAGACAGGGGTAGGAGGGTTACAACATACACCTTGCTAACGCTGCCGGGGTCACTCTGACCCAAGCCCCCGGAACAGAGGGGAACAACTCATAACGCAGGGCTTACAACAGGGCTCGGGTCACTGTGACCCGGCCCAGACAGGGGTAGGAGGGTTACAACATACATACTTGCTAACGCTGCCAGGGTCTCTCTAACCCACACAGACACTGGGAATCGACTCGTAACGCTGGCCGGTGGTCACTCTGACCCGCCGAGGCAAGGGGAAGGTTGTGTAACAACAGCCATACCCGAAAGGCACAATTTCCACAACCAAGGGAAAGTAGTTTGTAGGGGGGCGTTTTTAGATTCGATATCCAAACTCACACGGGGCCCAAGGGCCCGATGGGGGACAGAGGGCCGTATTCGACACAGGCCCTTGCCCGGAATGTTGAGCGTGTCAATTTTGGGGCAGGACCTTTTACTAGTATCCAGCAGGTGGTGGTGTTGGGTCACTGTGACCCCGGCCTGCCAGGGTCTCTCTGACCCACACAGACACGGGGGAAGCGACTGGTAACGCTGCCGAGGGTCACTCTGACCCCTCTGACGTCACTATGACCCCGCCCACACAGGGGCAGGGGCAGGAGGGTTACAACATACACCTTGCTAACGCCGCCGGGGTCACTCTGACCCCTCTGACGTCACTATGACCCCGCCCACACAGGGGCAGGAGGGTTACAACATACACCTTGCTAACGCTGCCGGGGTCACTCCGACCCACACACAGACACGGGCAATCAACTCGGAACTGCCCGGGGTCGCTCTGACCCGCCGAGACAACGGGAGGGTTATTACATTCATTACTTGCACCACACTACCACCAAGTGGATACTAGTCAAACATCCTGCCCCAGAATTCACACACGCCACATTACGGGCAAGGGCCCTGTGTGCGAAGTGACAGGCTGTCCCCGATTATCAACTAACTATTTCCAAAAGTATTGTAAAACTATAGAAATAACATATCTGTTGTTTAGGACCACTGTGTCTGGTGAGCATGATAGTAATCCTAACCATCCTGTCACCCGGTGTGTTTCGGCATGTACCTTCCCGTCGCTCCCCCCTACTGTTGGTTTCATGTCCTTCTTTGTCCGATGTAGGTGATAGTGGCTGCACTTCGCCCCTGTCTATTGGTTTGTCTCTCATACACACTGTCCTAGTCTCTGGCTAAATATCTCTGCGTCTATAATATACGCACCTGGCATAGGCTACAATATGATACTCTGTCTCAGTCTCACAGAGTGCATTCGGGAGTTGCTTGCTAGGGCTGACTAATTGACCATGTCTGTCAGGGGTATGTGCTACATTTCCATCCCAATGTAAACAATAAGTTGTGCCTGAAATAGAGTTGGGAAAGTGATGCATAGTGCTACCCCTCGTCTGTGTAAGTGCTGGGAGTGCACAGTCTATCCTATGTGGGATACGAAACACTGCGAGGTATGCCTTGCATAGTAATGACTGAAAGACAGGTGTAGGGGTAGAGATGAATAGTCAATGTAACAACAGGCACTGAACTGGGAGAAGGGCTGTTGAGCTTTTTATTCATATTCTGTGTCATCAGCACATGCTGTACAGTGAATGTGTAACGATTTGAAATGAGCCTCAGGTCTTGGTAGCTTCCTCTCGAGGAGCCGCTGCCCGAGTTCGTAGGAGGTGAAGAAATTGTCACACGTGACGTTGTGACCGCCCGGCAGTCCCTCGGTCAGATCGAGGACGACGCGCGCGCCCTGGTTCTTCTCGGGGCCTCCGCCGGCCGCCTTGCCGGTGTACACTTGCATCTTCCAAGCGTAGCTGGACTTGGCGTCGCAGGCCACCCACGACTTGATGCCGTATTTGGCCGGCTTGCTGGGAATGTACTGTCGGAAAGGACAGCGTCCTTTCGGCGAGGGAGAGGGGAGGGAGAGGAGAGGGAGAGGAGAGGGAGAGGAGATTAGCAGCGTCATACACAGATACATAGACTGCCCGTGCTCTCTACGCTACACGTACAAACACAGATACCAGCGTCATCGTTACCGGCTCACCATCGGGGCGCACTGCGTTTACGTTACACGCAGCCGCCTCCGCCGCCCGTGCTACTGCCGATTGCTACTACTGCCGATTGCTACTACTGCCCGTGCTACTACTGCCCGTGCTCCACGTTGCTACTCTTGCCGATTGCTACTACTGCCCGTGCTACTACTGCCCGTGCTCTCTATGCTACACGTACATAGACAGATACATTGACTGCCCGTGCTCTACGCTACACGTACAAACACAGATACATAGACTGCCCGTGCTCTCTACGCTACACGTACAAACACAGATACATAGACTGCCCGTGCTCTCTACGCTACGCGTACGTACACAGATGCATAGACGGTACCTCTGAACGGGACCAGTTGTTCGTCCACCGTCACTTCGGGCCCCGGGTTGTAGAGGGCCTGCAGCCGCTCCTCCCACAGGTCCCACACCTCTCTCACGGCCGCCAGTCTGTCGGTGGCGAGTCTCGCGGGTCTCGACTGGCGGTCGTCGAATCGCAGCAGCCTCGAGTACTTGTGAAACGCCTTGAGCGGCATGGTGGCGCGGAACACGGTCCTGCCGCTCTCGGCGTCCCACAGGCTGGCCGCGGCCTCGCCTCGGGACCTGTAGACGCCGGCTAGGATCAGCAGCCCTACGTAGGCGCGCAGGTCGGTGGAGTCCATGGGTCGCCAGCCGTCGCCGTATTTTCTCACCCCCTGCAGATTCGTCATGTCCACGATGATCCTTTCTATCGCCGGTGTGACAAACAGACGGAAGGCGGACGCGATGTCGAGCGCTCGCGACGCGGCGTAGGCCGTGGGGCCCGGCGTCACGGCGGGGCAGGGCCGGCGGATGGCGCGGGGCCGGTCCGGGCCGCGATAGGCCACGGAGGACCATTTGATTTTGCCGTTTTTTGACAGCAACGTCTCCCTTTCTGGCTCTGGCTCTCTGGCTCTGTCTCGCTCTCGCTCTCTGTCTCTGGCTCGCTCTCTGTCTGGCTCTCTGTCTCGCTCTCGGCCAGCGGCCGCGTCTCCCTCTCGCTCTCCCTCCGGCTCTTCCTCCGAAGAGGAGCACGACCGCGAGGCCGAGTCGTCTTCGTAGTCGTCTGCGTCGCGCTCGGGGTTGTATTCCTCACCGTCTTCATCTTCCGAAACGTCCTCCTCTTCGGAATCGCAGTAGTCTTCTTCGTCTTCTTGGTCGACGCTGGAGGATATCTGTTCCAGGACCTGAGCCGCGCTGAAACCGGGACTGCGAGGCGTCGTAGGCGGAGGCAACACGCTCGGCGGGGTCGTATTCCTCGTCGTCGTCGTCGTCGTCCTCGTCGTCGTCCTCATCATCGTCCTCATCTTCTTCTTCTTCTTGTTCTTGTTCTTCTTGTTCTTCTTCTTGTTCTCTCTTCTTCTTCTTCTTCCTGACAATATTAGTAGGCTCTCTACGCCCTGCTTACAGTCGTAGGCGGAGGGCTCACGCTCGGCGGGGTCGTATTCCTCCTCGTCCTCGTCCTCGTCCTCATCTTCTTCTTCTTCTTCTTCCTGACGATATTAGTAGCCGCTCTACGCCCTGCTTACGGTGGCCACGTGAATGGGACGAAGCACGCGAATGGACGAGGCGCGTGGTCTGCCCTGCCTGCTCCTTCGGCCCTTCGGCCCCTTCGGTCCCATCCGGGACGCTCGGCTGGCCTCCCCGCGTGATAGCACCGAGGTCGTGCACAGAGTTGGTGGGGACAACTGGTCCCTGCCGGGGTCACTCAGACCCGGCCCAGACAGAGGGGAACAACTCCTAACACAGGCCCCGGGTCACTCCGACCCAGCTCAAGACAGGGGTAGGAGGGTTACAACATACACCTTGCTAACGCTGCCGGGGTCACTCTGACCCAAGCCCCCGGAACAGAGGGGAACAACTCATAACGCAGGGCTTACAACAGGGCTCGGGTCACTGTGACCCGGCCCAGACAGGGGTAGGAGGGTTACAACATACATACTTGCTAACGCTGCCAGGGTCTCTCTAACCCACACAGACACTGGGAATCGACTCGTAACGCTGGCCGGTGGTCACTCTGACCCGCCGAGGCAAGGGGAAGGTTGTGTAACAACAGCCATACCCGAAAGGCACAATTTCCACAACCAAGGGAAAGTAGTTTGTAGGGGGGCGTTTTTAGATTCGATATCCAAACTCACACGGGGCCCAAGGGCCCGATGGGGGACAGAGGGCCGTATTCGACACAGGCCCTTGCCCGGAATGTTGAGCGTGTCAATTTTGGGGCAGGACCTTTTACTAGTATCCAGCAGGTGGTGGTGTTGGGTCACTGTGACCCCGGCCTGCCAGGGTCTCTCTGACCCACACAGACACGGGGGAAGCGACTGGTAACGCTGCCGAGGGTCACTCTGACCCCTCTGACGTCACTATGACCCCGCCCACACAGGGGCAGGGGCAGGAGGGTTACAACATACACCTTGCTAACGCCGCCGGGGTCACTCTGACCCCTCTGACGTCACTATGACCCCGCCCACACAGGGGCAGGAGGGTTACAACATACACCTTGCTAACGCTGCCGGGGTCACTCCGACCCACACACAGACACGGGCAATCAACTCGGAACTGCCCGGGGTCGCTCTGACCCGCCGAGACAACGGGAGGGTTAAATAACAGGTTTTAGTTTGGGATTGAATGCTTTCCTTGTTTTTCCTCGCATATGGAGGTCATGAGTTGTCAACTCATTCATATATTTTTTTCCCTCAAAACATAAGGAAAATTCACATATTTTTTCAATTGCACCTATAGGGTGTGTCTGTATGAAGACTTGCAAAGCCTATGTACCAGAGATTCTTTATGACCCGCAGCAGAAACAGTGCTAAAAATGACAAACGCGTGTCGCAAACGAATGAAAATTGTCCCTCTCCATTTGCCTTCGTTACCATAGAGACGGAAACAATTCTTTCTATGAAAACTGGAGCATGGATGACTACTGCTGCTCTTAGCACTGGATAAATAGTGAATTAAATGTCTAAACTGATGTTTATTTCATAGTATTACATTTCAATGAGGTAAGGCAGTGTGATATTTAAGATAACATGAAGAGCAAAATGGCTGTCATTCACAATCAAATATGTAGCTAGTTGTTCGATTCTTACTTCCTAACGTTAGCTAGCTAGAGGTTATGGTGCTTTCAAGATCACTGGGAACTCGGATAAAAACAAGGTCAAATCATGATTTCAGTGATCTTTAGGTTGGAAATTCGGAACTCTACTTATAGTTCTGAATTGGATGACCGTTTAAAAACGATTTTCCCCAGTCGGAGCTCGTTTTTTTAGTGCGTTTCCAGTTGTCTTGAACGCACTGCAAATCGAAAGTTGTAGATTTCCCAGTTGTTTTGAATGCGACATTTGCCCATCTCAATCTAGTGCCCAAATTGACGAACTACAGTATGTTGCGCAACTGAGTCAGTCGTCCTGATGAGCCCTTCCCAGCTAGTTTAAGTTGGATAGCTGGCAACAAAAGCAACATGGCACTAGTTAAAACTTGTAAAAGAAAGTGATGTTTATTTAAATGGGCGAGGTCGAAATAACTTGTAGTATAGGTCACCATCTCCAATTTGTTCCATCCCACTTGATTTTTACCTCGAGTAGTCTACCGAGCCTAATAACCTAATATTGGTCACGGTGATACAGTCCACTGCTCAATGGGGAGACAGCATGGGGCACTGTCTTTTGCTCCCGCTTGCCGCAGTAAGGAGAGGGCAGTAACTACATAGTGTTGCCAATATTAGACCAGGGGTGACAGCTACGGCATTAACGTCTGATGTATGTAAAACGTTTTATATATATATATAAAAAACGAACAATTACTCCGATAAAAACGGAATGATTCTGAACTCACAAGTCCAAATTTCGGCAGAAAAGTTAAAACATTTTGCTGAAGTTTCTATCCATAAGCGTAACATAGCAAGCTAGGAAGAGCTCATCCGAACGACTAAACCGGGTGGCCACCTAGCGTATGTTTTAGCCTCGTACGAACCATGCTAAACTCGCGAATTTACATTATATCTGGTTAGTTCGTATAAGGTTATATCCGTAATTCCGTATATCCTCGCCCCACAGTTCACTCATATGGTGCTTTCAAGACAACCGGGAACTCGGAAAAAAAACGAGTTAAAATCATGACGCCCGTTATCTTCAGTTCGGAAAGGCCGGAGCTCTAGAAAGATGGCCGAATAAAACAAGCTCCGACTGAGGAAAACATTTTTTGAACGGTAATCCAATTTGGAATTCTAAATCGGATTACAGTTTAAAACGTTTTCTTCCAGTCGGAGCTTGTTTTCCCCCCTAGTTCCCAGTTGTCTTGAACACACTGAAGTCGAAAGTCTGAGATTTCCCAGTTGTGAACGCGGCAATAGCACCAACAATCGGATGCATCCGGTTTTCAACAGTACAGTTAGAGAGGATGGATTTAAAGGGCTGTAGCCATGCCGACAGCGTTCCCCAACCCCTTACAGTTTTTCTACTGGCCGTTCTGTACAGCACCGTTTCCGTTTAATTGAATGTTCCAGAACTTAAACATTTACTGAACGCAGCCCTGTTGTTCACATGCGCAACCCTTTCATTGGCTAGAATGGTCCCACCTGATCTCACCTGCCTTTAATCAGAGAGGAAAAGAGAGGCTCAACTCTGCGGAAAATTGGTCTCCCTCCAGCAGGTGCCGTTGTTTCGCCCGCCAAGCAAAGAGTTTTTATATGGAGGTCAACAACAAAAATGTTAGGGAGGAGAGACGTAATCTTAGTTAAATAAATAAATACATCTTGTCAGTATATCCATAATCTTTGCTTCAGTCATTGACAACATGCATTTCAATTGTTAGGGGGGTCTCTCAAATCAAATCAAGTTTATTTTATATAGCCCTTCGTACATCAGCTAATATCTCGAAGTGCTGTACAGAAACCCAGCCTAAAACCCCAAACAGCAAGCAATGCAGGTGTAGAAGCACGGTGGCTAGGAAAAACTCCCTAGAAAGGCCAAAACCTAGGAAGAAACCTAGAGAGGAACCAGGCTATGAGGGGTGGCCAGTCCTCTTCTGGCTGTGCCGGGTGGAGATTATAACAGAACTCTCGGCTATCTTGTCAATATAATAGATCGTATTTGATACAGCTAATTCAACCTAGCTTCCTTTTCCGCCTGCTAAATTACGGTTACACTCATAGCCGCTGTGGATTTCATGTGCTGCTATTTGTCTAGCTAACAAGCGTGTGGTGAAAATATACAAATAGTATTACCTTGAGTTTTTTTGCCAACAATTAGTTTGTTTTGTAATATCAGCAGCATGACGTTGTAAAATAGCGTACACCTTGTGGTTTGACCAATCAGCAAATTGCAGTCATTAGTTATAGAAATGTGGACAGACTACATAAATAACATGAAACACTCCTACAGTTTATTCCCCCCCAATGCCGACTTGCCTAGTCATGTAGGAAAAGCAAGGGAATGAATGTCGGGGCATACACGTACTTTTTTTGTACATCGGTTATGTAATAACCTAGCCTATGCAGAATAACTTGTTACCTATGCATTATGGGTGCTGTTCATTATATATTTTTTTCCCAGAGATGTTGGCCGAAGTTCCAGGGAACCCTCTAAGCTCTGGCCTCCTCTGGACAGCCACCCGGGGTAAAGATGAAAAGGTAGGAAGTAATAAAACATTCATTCAACTATTGTGGTAATAAAAAATAAGTCAGTTAAGAACAAATTCTTATTTTCAATGACGGCCTACCGGGGAACAGTGGGTTAACTGCCTTGTTCAGGGGCAGAACGACAGATTTTTACCTTGTCAGCTCGGGGATTTGATCTAGCAACCTTTCGGTTACTGGCCCAACACTCTAACCACTAGGGCTACCTGCTGCCCCTAAATTAGTTTAAGAGCAATTAGTTGCTCTTAATACCATATTTGTTTTTTTATTCATTGATAGCCAATGAGTCAGACTTACAGCTGGAAGCTCTTTCACTATAGTTCAGCTCATGCTGAAGATGCTTTGAATTAAAGCTAGTCAAACAGCTCCCTCTGGTGGCAATATGCACACACAACAGGTAGGGACACTATCATTACAGTCATCACTGTGTAGCAGGCTTTTTGGCCCCTTTGTGTATAGCATCCAAGTCACTCTTATTCTGCCATGGGCTTTTGCCTCTTGCCAGGAGATCCCCATTTTTTCTGAGTTATTGTAGTGTAACGTCTGCAGTTATCTTTAGTCCATTTGTCTCAGTGTCTCCCTCGCTGTGCCCCCAGGGCCCAGGCATAACCCTGCAGCGGTCAAGGGATGCCCAGAGAAAGATGTCCTCCCAACGTTGCTGCTTCCTAGGGGTAGAGACCTGTGCAGAGCTGAAGTGGGAGGACTGGGAGCTGGGAGGGGAGTTCACTAAGACCCTGCTGCTGAAGAACATCCATAGTAAACTACAGAAACTACGTTTCAGGTGAGTCTGGTGTCAGGGATTATTTCTCTAGAGTTGGATCTGAAGTGGCACTCTATTCCCTATGTAGTGCACTTCTTTTGGCCAGAGACCCATGGAGCCAGAGCCAGATGTAGTACACTACATGCTCAGCAGGATTTCAGACTTTCTCTTAGAAATGTAACGTGTTATGATGAACATTATTTTTTTTGATGCATTAATTCCGCGTAGTTACAGGATTTATTGCGCGTGGTTACAGGGTTAATTCCACGTGGTTACAGGATTAATTCCGCGTAGTTACAGGATTTATTGCGCGTGGTTACAGGGTTAATTCCACGTGGTTACAGGATTAATTCCGCGTGGTTACAGGATTTATTGCGCGTGGTTACAGGGTTAATTCCACGTGGTTACAGGGTTAATTCTGCGTGGTTACAGGATTTATTGCGCGTGGTTACAGGGTTAATTCCGCGTGGTTACAGGATTTATTGCGCGTGGTTACAGGGTTAATTCCACGTGGTTACAGGATTTATTGCGCGTGGTTACAGGGTTAATTCCACGTGGTTACAGGGTTAATTCCGCGTGGTTACAGGATTTATTGCGCGTGGTTACAGGGTTAATTCTGCGTGGTTACAGGGTTAATTCCGCGTGGTTACAGGGTTAATTCCGCGTGGTTACAGGATTTATTGCGCGTGGTTACAGGGTTAATTCTGCATGGTTACGGGGTAATTCTGCGTGGTTACGGGGTTAATTCTGCGTGGTTACAGGATTAATTCCACGTGGTTATAGGGTTAATTCTGCGTGGTTACAGGGTTAATTCCGCGTGGTTACAGGATTAATTCCACGTGGTTACAGGGTTAATTCTACGTGGTTACAGGGTTAATTCTGCGTGGTTACAGGGTTAATTCCGCGTGGTTACAGGGTTAATTCTGCGTGGTTACAGGGTTAATTCTACGTGGTTACAGGGTTAATTCTGCGTGGTTACAGGGTTAATTCCGCGTGGTTACAGGGTTAATTCCGCGTGGTTACAGGGTTAATTCCACGTGGTTACAGGGTTAATTCCGCGTGGTTACAGGGTTAATTCCGTGTGGTTACAGGGTTAATTCTGCGTGGTTACAGGGTTAATTCTGCGTGGTTACAGGGTTAATTCTGCGTGGTTACAGGGTTAATTCCACTTGGTTACAGGGTTAATTCCGCGTGGTTACAGGGTTAATTCCACGTGGTTACAGGGTTAATTCCACGTGGTTACAGGGTTAATTCCACGTGGTTACAGGGTTAATTCCACGTGGTTACAGGGTTAATTCCACGTGGTTACAGGGTTAATTCTGCGTGGTTACAGGATTAATTCCACGTGGTTACAGGGTTAATTCTGTGTGGTTACAGGGTTAATTCCGCGTGGTTACAGGGTTAATTCCGCGTGGTTACAGGGTTAATTCCTGCGTGGTTACAGGGTTAATTCCACGTGGTTACAGGGTTAATTCCTGCGTGGTTACAGGATTAATTCTGTGTGGTTACAGGGTTAATTCCGCGTGGTTACAGGATTAATTCTGTGTGGTTACAGGGTTAATTCCGCGTGGTTACAGGATTAATTCTGCGTGGTTACAGGATTAAAACAGAAACAAGTCAAAGGTTAACAGTTTAGGCATTGATTCAGAGTGGTTAAGGTTAGGGCTATGGTTTTGGGGAAGGTTTAAAACTAAATACTACACAATGACATGATATTACCATCAGGTGTCATCAGTATTCACAGCATTCCCCCGTCTTGTTAGAGCATTGTGAACTGCTGTAGTGCATTGGTCAGAGCAGTGCGTTTCGGCTCTGATCGTCACCAGTTCGTGCCCAGTGAACAATTATTATTAAAATAAATTTGTGCGTCCCGAGCAAGGCATATATCAACGTTCTCTGGACCTTTATAACACGTTTTCTGGACCTTTATAACACGTTTTATGGACCTTTATAACATGTTCTATGGACCTTTATAACACGTTCTCTGGACCTTTTATAACACGTTCTCTGGGCCTTTATAACACGTTCTCTGGACTTTTTATAACACGTTCTCTGGACCTTTATAACACGTTCTCTGGACCTTTCTAAAATGTTCTCTGGACTTTTCTAAAATGTTCTCTGGACCTTTATAACACGTTCTATGGACCTTTTATAACACGTTCTCTGGACCTTTATAAAACGTTCTCTGGACCTTTATAAAACGTTCTCTGGACCTTTTATAACACGTTCTCTGGACCTTTTATAACACGTTCTCTGGACCTTTTATAACACGTTCTCTGGACCTTTATAGCACGTTCTATGGACCTTTTATAACACGTTCTATAGACCTTTTATAACACGTTCTCTGGACCTTTATAAAACGTTCTCTGGACCTTTATAACACGTTCTCTGGACCTTTCTAAAATGTTCTCTGGACTTTTCTAAAATGTTCTCTGGATCTTTATAACACGTTCTCTGGACCTTTATAACACGTTCTCTGGACCTTTTATAACACGTTCTCTGGACCTTTCTAAAATGTTCTCTGGACCTTTTATAAAACGTCCAAACTTTCTAGTGGTTAGAGCGTTGGGCCAGTAACCGAAAGATTGCTGGATCGAATCCCCGAGCTGACACGGTAAAAATCTATCGTTCTGCCCCTGAGCAAGACAGTTAACCCACTGTTCCCCAGGCGCCGAAGACGTGGATGTCGATTAAGGCAGCCGCTCCGCAACCTTTCTGATTCAGAGTGGTTGGGTTAAATGCAGAAGACACATTTCAGTTGAATGCTTTCATTTTACATTTACATTTAAGTCATTTAGCAGACGCTCTTATCCAGAGCGACTTACAAATTGGTGCATTCACCTTATGAACCAAGCCGCACTGCTTCTTAACACAGCGCGCCTCCAACCCAGAAGCTGAGACAAGGATATCCCTACCGGCCAAACCCTCCCTAACCCGGACGACGCTAGGCCAGTTGTGCGTCGCCCCACGGACCTCCCGGTCGCGGCCGGCTGCGACAGAGCCTGGGCGTGAACCTAGAGACTCTGGTGGCGCAGCTAGCACTGCGATGCAGTGCTCTAGACCACTGCGCCACCCGGGAGACTACCGCTTTCAGTTGTACAACTGACTAGGTTTCCCCCTTTCCCTTTTGGCCAGAGACCCAAAATATATGCACTATATAGGGAATAGGGAACTCTCCTTCCGTGGCCTCCAACTGCTCTTAAACGCAAGTAAAACTAAATGCATGCTATTCAATCGATCACTGCCCGCACCTGCTCGCCCGTCCAGCATCACTACTTTGGACGGTTCTGACTTAGAATATGTGGACAACTACAAATACCTGGGTGTCTGGTTAGACTGTAAACGCTCCTTCCAGACTCACATTAAGCATCTCCAATCCAAAATTAAATCTGGAATCGGCTTCCTATATCGCAACAAAGCGTCCTTCACTCATGCTGCCACACATACCCTCGTAAATCTGACCATCCTACCGATCCTCGACTTCGGTGATGTCATCTATAAAATAGCCTCCAACACTCTACTCAACAAACTGGATGCAGTCTATCACAGTGCCATCCGTTTTGTCACCAAAGCCCCATACACTACCCACCATTGCGACCTGTACGCTCTCGTTGGTTGGCCCTCGCTTCATACTCGTCGCCAAACCCACTGGCTACAGGTTATCTACAAGTCTCTGCTAGGTAAAGCCCCGCCTTATCTCAGCTCACCGGTCACCATAGCAGCACCCACTCGTAGCACGCGCTCCAGCAGGTATATCTCACTGGTCACCCCCAAAGCCAATTCCTCCTTTGGTCGTCTTTCCTTCCAGTTCTTTGGTGCCAATGACTGGAACGAACTGCAAAAATCTCTGAAGCTGGAGACTCATATCTCCCTCTCTAACTTTAAGCACCAGTTGTCAGAGGAGCTCACAGATCACTGCACCTGTACATAGCCCATCTGTAAATAGCCCATCCAACTACCTCATCCCCATACTGTATTTATTTATTTATCTTGCTCCTTTGCACCCCAGTATCTCTACTTGCACATTCATCTTCTGCACATCTACCATTCCAGTGTTTAAAAGCTATATTGTAATTACTTCGCCACCATGGCCCATTTATTGCCTTACCTCCCTTATCTCACCTCATTTGCCTTCACTGTATATAGCCTTTTTGTTTTCTTTTGTTCTACTGTATTATTGACTGTATGTTTTGTTTATTCCATGTGTAACTCTGTGTTGTTGTATGTGTCGAATTGCTATGCTTTATCTTGGCCGGGTCGCAGTTGTAAATGAGAACTTGTTCTCAACTAGCCTACCTGGTTAAATAAAGGTGTTCTCAACTAGCCTACCTGGTTAAATAAAGGTGTTCTCAACTAGCCTACCTGGTTAAATAAAGGTGTTCTCAACTAGCCTACCTGGTTAAATAAAGGTGTTCTCAACTAGCCTACCTGGTTAAATAAAGGTGTTCTCAACTAGCCTACCTGGTTAAATAAAGGTGAAATAAATAAAAATAGGGTGCCATTTCACACACCAATGAAAGTATATGCAAGTTAGATATGAACAGCTAGGACATACAAAGTATACTAAATGACCAGCCCATTATCATACACAGTATACTAAATGACCAGCCCATTATCATACACAGTATACTAAATGACCAGCCCATTATCATACAGTGTATACTAAATGACCAACTCATTATCATTCAAAAAAGAGGTAGGGAATGAGGGGGGTAAAGAGGAGGTAGAGAATGTGAGGGATAAAGAGGTAGAGAATGTGGGGGACAAAGAGGAGGTAGAGAATGAGCGGTACATGAGGAGGTAGAGAATGAGGGGGATAAAGAAGAGGTGGAGAGTGAGGGGGGTAAAGAGGAGGTAGAGAATGAGGGGGGTAAAGAGGAGGTAGAGAGTGAGGGGGGTAAAGAGGAGGTAGAGAGTGAGGGGGGTAAAGAGGAGGTAGAGAGTGAGGGGGGTAAAGAGGAGGTAGAGAGTGAGGGGGGTAAAGAGGAGGTAGAGAGTGAGGGGGGTAAAGAGGGGGTAGAGAGTGAGGGGGGTAAAGAGGAGGTAGAGAATGAGGGGGGTAAAGAGGAGGTAGAGAGTGAGGGGGGTAAAGAGGAGGTAGAGAGTGAGGGGGGTAAAGAGGGGGTAGAGAGTGAGGGGGGTAAAGAGGGGGTAGAGAGTGAGGGGGGTAAAGAGGGGGTAGAGAGTGAGGGGGGTAAAGAGGAGGTAGAGAATGAGGGGGGTAAAGAGGAGGTAGAGAATGAGGGGGGTAAAGAGGAGGTAGAGAGTGAGGGGGGTAAAGAGGAGGTAGAGAATGAGGGGGGTAAAGAGGAGGTAGAGAATGAGGGGGATAAAGAGGGGGTAGAGAGTGAGGGGGGTAAAGAGGAGGTAGAGATTGAGGGGGGTAAAGAGGAGGTAGAGAATGAGGGGGGTAAAGAGGAGGTAGAGAATGAGGGGGGTAAAGAGGAGGTAGAGAGGTAGAAACATAAACGAGAAACGAGTTAAACATGAAAACGTCTCCAGAAAACATTTCCCATTGACTGTAACTGTAACATTGACTGTAACTGTAACATTGACTGTAACTGTAACATTGACTGTAACTGTAACATTGACTGTAACTGTAACATTGACTGTAACTGTGACATTGACTGTAACTGTAACATTGACTGTAACTGTAACATTGACTGTAACTAACATTGACTGTAACTGTAACATTGACTGTAACTGTAACATTGACTGTAACTGTAACATTGACTGTAACTGTAACATTGACTGTAACTGTGACATTGACTGTAACTGTGACATTGACTGTAACTGTGACATTGACTGTAACTGTAACATTGACTGTAACTGTAACATTGACTGTAACTGTAACATTGACTGTAACTGTAACATTGACTGTAACTGTAACATTGACTGTAACTGTAACATTGACTGTAACTGTAACATTGACTGTAACTGTAACATTGACTGTAACTGTGACATTGACTGTAACTGTAACATTGACTGTAACTGTAACATTGACTGTAACTGTAACATTGACTGTAACTGTAACATTGACTGTAACTGTAACATTGACTGTAACTAACATTGACTGTAACTGTAACATTGACTGTAACTGTAACATTGACTGTAACTGTAACATTGACTGTAACTGTAACATTGACTGTAACTGTAACATTGACTGTAACTAACATTGACTGTAACTAACATTGACTGTAACTGTAACATTGACTGTAACTGTAACATTGACTGTAACTGTAACATTGACTGTAACTGTGACATTGACTGTAACTGTAACATTGACTGTAACTGTAACATTGACTGTAACTGTAACATTGACTGTAACTGTAACATTGACTGTAACTGTAACATTGACTGTAACTGTGACATTGACTGTAACTGTGACATTGACTGTAACTGTGACATTGACTGTAACTGTAACATTGACTGTAACTGTAACATTGACTGTAACTGTAACATTGACTGTAACTGTAACATTGACTGTAATGTATTGAGAAAAACGTCAACTACTGTGACATAATACCTTTTTTCCCCCCAAAAAACGAGCCAGGATGACGTTGTTCCATGATATCATGTTGAAGTTATCGGTGTCCTCGGTGACACATTTTTTGTGGTTTTGCTCTGTACTCCAGCACTTTGGATTTGAAATGATAGAATGACTAAGTTAAAGTGCAGACTGTCAGCTTTAATTTGAGGGTATTTTCATCCCTATCGGGTGTATGGTTTAGAAATTACAGGACTTTTTTTGTTCATAGTCCCCCCATTTTAGGGGACCAAAAGTATTGGGGGTCTTAGGGGAATGATATTTGTGCGTCTGTAACTTTCTCACTCATTATTATTCACAATTCATTCAGGACTATCTGTAATTATAGAAGCATCCACATTAATGTGGAAGTGTTAAGAAATAAATTATATTTATTGTTTACAATAAAAGTGACTCCAAAATGACACAATACATTATTTACCATTCATTTCCATTTGGCACAAAATAATCTAAAACACGACCAAAACAAACAGCAAATGCATCCAACAAGTTTGTAGAGTCACAAGGTTGACGTAGTCATTTGCGTGCTAGGAATACTGTATGGGACCAAATACTAAACTTTTGACAACTTTAATACACATTTAAGTGAATTTGTCCCAATACTTTTGGTCCCCTAAAATGGAAGGACTAAACTAATTTCTAAACCATTTACCCGATATGGATGAAAAAAAGCTGACAGTCTGCACTTTAACCTCATAGTCATGGTATCATTTCAAATCAAAAGTGCTGGACTACAGAGCCAAAACAACAGAAAATATGTCACTGTCAGAGGGCACTGTTGAGACAGTGCCTTTGGAAACTATTCAGACCTCTTGACTTTTTCCACATTTTGTTACGGTACAGCCTTATTCTAAAATTGATTAAAAAAGATAATCCTCAGCAATTACACACAATACCCCCAAATATATATATATATATATATATATTTTAAAATTTTTTTTTATTAACATAAGTATTCAGACCCTTTGCTATGAGACACAAAATTGAGCTCAGGTGCATCCTGTTTCCATTGATCATCCTTGAGATGTTTCGACAACTTGATTGGAGTCCACCTGTGGTAAATTCAATTGATTGGACATGATTTGGAAAGGCACACACCTGTCTATATAAGGTCCCACAGTTGACAGTGCATGTCAGAGCAAAAACCAAGCCATGAGGTCAAAGGAATTGTCTGTAGAGCTCAGAGACAAGATTGTGTCGAGGCACAGATCTGGGGAAGGGTACCAAAACATTTCTGCAGCATTGAAGGTCCCCAAGAACACAGTGGCCTCCATCATTCTTAAATGGAAGAAGTTTGCAACCACCAAGACTCTTCCTAGAGCTGGTCACCCGGGCAACTGAGCAATCGGGGGAGAAGGGCCTTGATCATGGAGGTGACCAAGAACCCGATGGTTACTCTGACAGAACTCTAGAGTTGCTCTGTGGAGATGGGAGAACCTTCCAGAAGGACAACCATCTCTCCAGCACTCCACCAATCAGGTATTTATGGTAGAGTGGCCAGACGGAAGCCACTCCTCAGTAAAAGGTACATTCTAGCCCGCTTGGAGTTTGCCAAAAGGCATCTAAAGACTCTCAGACCATGAGAAACAAGATTTTCTGGTCTGATGAACTATTTGGCCTGAATGCGAAGCGTCACGTCCCTACAGTGAAGCATGGTGGTGGCAGCGTCATGCTGTGGGGATGTTTTTCAGTGGCAGGGACTGGGAGACTAGTCAGGATCGAGGGAAAGATGAAAACCTGCTCCAGAGCACTCAGGACCTCAGACGGGGGTGAAGGTTCACCTTCCAACAGGACAACGACCCTAATCACACAGCCAAAACAACACAGGAGTGGCTTCGGGACAAGTCTCTGAATGTCTTTGAGTGGCCCAGTCAGAGCCCGGACTTGAACCCGATTGAACATCTCTGGAGAGACCTGAAAATAGCTGTGCAGTGACGCTCCTCATCCAACCTGACAGAGCTTGAGAGGATTTGCAGAGATGAATGGGAGAAACTCCACAAATACAGGTGTGCCAAGCTTGTAGCGTCATACCCAAGAAGACTCGAGGCTGTAATCGCTGCCATGGGTGCTTCAACAAAGTACTGAGTAAAAGGTCTGAATACTTATGTAAATATAGTTTCCAAAAACATGTTTTTGCTTTGTTATTATGCGGTATTGATGAGGGGGGAAAAAAACAATTGAATCAATTTTAGAATAAGGTTGTAACAAGTCGAGGCAGTCTGAATAAGTCGAGGCAGTCTGAATAAGCCGAGGCAGTCTGAATAAGTCGAGGCAGTCTGAATAAGTCGAGGCAGTCTGAATAAGTCGAGGCAGTCTGAATAAGCCGAGGCAGTCTGAATAAGCCGAGGCAGTCTGAATAAGCCGAGGCAGTCTGAATAAGCCGAGGCAGTCTGAATAAGTCGAGGCAGTCTGAATAAGCCGAGGCAGTCTGAATAAGTCGAGGCAGTCTGAATACTTCCCGCTGTAGATCTTCCTTGATGTTTGATGAAACAGCATAATGTGTAGTAACATTTTGTTTGTTTTTTTCCCCAGGCCTCCTGCGTCAAAGTTCTTCACCACCTTGTTTCCTCAGATCATCACTCTGAGTCCTGGAACCTCTTTTTCTCTTCCTGTTACATTCCGTCCCCTTGACAGGGTAATAACCGTAGACTTTAAAACCAGTGGTAGCGCTGGTTTTAAAGCGATAGCGCTGACGTAATCCACGTATTCCTATGGAAAACTCCCGATGGCGCATGAAGCCGGAAGTATTCTGAATTTGAAGCACGCAAAATTGCTGAATGGGGCTGAATGGCACCAAAATATTGCTAAGGATCATGGTCTATGTAGTCATTTTCATCCTGCCTGAGAGAGCCTACTTGTAGCCTGCCGGCTCGTGATTGGTCTCAGCACGTGGTCCTGTGTGATGTCAGAATGGATCACTATTTAATTAAATATGTAGTAGTCAGAATGGATCACTATTTAATTACATATCTAGTAGTCAAAATGATCACTATTTAATTACATATCTAGTAGTCAGAATGGATCACTATTTAATTAAATATCTAGTAGTCAGAATGGATCACTATTTAATTACATATCTAGTAGTCAGAATGGATCAGTATTTAATTAAATATCTAGTAGTCAGAATGGATCACTATATAATTACATATCTAGTAGTCAGAATGGATCACTATTTAATTACATATCTAGTAGTCAGAATGGATCACTATTTAATTAAATATATAGTAGCCAGAATGGATCACTATTTAAGTAAATAATGAATAAATAATCAGTTAATAACATGTATAATCCAGACCGGACACTGGCCTGGTAATATCACATGTATAATCCAGACTGAACACTGACCAGGTAATTACATGTATAATCCAGACTGGACACTGACCAGGTAATAACATGTATAATCCAGACTGGACACTGGCCAGGTAATAACATGTATAATCCAGACTGGACACTGACCAGGTATATAATCCAGACTGGACACTGGCCAGTTAATAACATATAATCCAGACTGGACACTGGCCAGTTAATAACATATAATCCAGACTGGACACTGACCAGGTAATAACATGTATAATCTAGACTGGACACTGACCAGGTAGTAACATGTATAATCCAGACTGGACACTGACCAGGTAATAACATATATAATCCAGACTGGACACTGAACTGGTAATAACACATATATAATCCAGACTGGACGCTGACTAGGTAATAACATGCATAATCCAGACTGGACACTGACCAGGTAATAACTTGTATAGTCCAGACTGGACACTGACCAGGTAATAACTTGTATAGTCCAGACTGGACACTGACCAGGTAATAACATATATAATCCAGACTGGACGCTGACTAGGTAATAACATGTATAATCCAGACTGGACACTGGCCAGGTAATAACATATATAATCCAGACTGGACGCTGACTAGGTAATAACATGTATAATCCAGACTGGACACTGACCAGGTAGTAACATGTATAATCCAGACTGAACACTGACCAGGTAATAACATGTATAATTCAGACTGGACACTGACCAGGTAATACCATTTATAATCTAGACTGGACACTGACCAGGTAATAACATATAATCCAGACTGGACGCTGTCCAGGTAATAACATTTATAATCCAGACTGGACACTGTCCAGGTAATAACATTTATAATCCAGACTGGACACTGTCCAGGTAATAACATATATAATCCAGACTGGACACTGACCAGGTAATAATTTGTATAGTCCAGACTGGACACTGACCAGGTAATAACATGTATAATCCAGACTGGACACTGACCAGGTAATAACATATAATCCAGACTGGACACTGTCCAGGTAATAACGTGTGTGTCTGTTGTGTGTTGAGCAGTGTGAGTACCAGGACACCATAGAGTTCCACAGTAAAGATGGGTTGTTCCAGGTGTCTCTGAGGGCGACCATCCCTCGCCATGCTCTGGATTTACCCGAGTCTGTCCTGCTACCCCCCTGTGCTGTTCTCCACCAATCACAGACCGTCTTCATGTTCCGCAACGCCAGGCAAGCTACACTCACTATTATCACAGCAGTGGTTAAAGGTAGGTTGGTTAATAGTGGTTAAAGGTAGGTTGGTTAATAGTGGTTAAAGGTAGGTTGGTTAATAGTGGTTAAAGGTAGGTTGGTTAATAGTGGTTAAAGGTAGGTTGGTTAATAGTGGTTAAAGGTAGGTTGGTTAATAGTGGTTAGAGGTAGGTTGGTTAATAGTGGTTAAAGGTAGGTTGGTTAATAGTGGTTAGAGGTAGGTTGGTTAATAGTGGTTAAAGGTAGGTTGGTTAATAGTGGTTAAAGGTAGGTTGGTTAATAGTGGTTAGAGGTAGGTTGGTTAATAGTGGTTAGAGGTAGGTTGGTTAATAGTGGTTAAAGGTAGGTTGGTTAATAGTGGTTAAAGGTAGGTTGGTTAATAGTGGTTAAAGGTAGGTTGGTTAATAGTGGTTAGAGGTAGGTTGGTTAATAGTGGTTAGAGGTAGGTTGGTTAATAGTGGTTAAAGGTAGGTTGGTTAATAGTGGTTAACGGTAGGCTGGTTAATAGTGGTTAAAGGTAGGTTGGTTAATAGTGGTTAACGGTAGGTTTGTTAATATTGGTTAAAGATAGGCTGGTTAATATTGGTTAAAGGTAGGTTGGTTAATATTGGTTAAAGATAGGCTGGTTAATAGTGGTTAAAGGTATGTTGGTTAATAGTGGTTAAAGGTAGGCTGGTTAATATTAGTTAAAGGTAGGTTGCTTAGTTAATGGTGGTTAAAGGTAGGTTGGTTAATATTGGTTAAAGGTAGGCTGGTTAATATTAGTTAAAGGTAGGTTGCTTAGTTAATAGTGGTTAAAGGTAGGTTGGTTAATATTGGTTAAAGGTAGGTTGGTTAATAGTGGTTAAAGGTAGGTTGCTTAGTTAATGGTGGTTAAAGGTAGGTTGGTTAATATTGGTTAAAGGTAGGTTGGTTAATATTAGTTAAAGGTAGGTTGACTAATCACACTGTTAAATGAGGGAAATAAAGGTTGTCTGGGTGTCGGTGGAACAGTTGTTGCCGGTTTAATCCATCCCACTGGTAGTTTAGATACACTGTGTGATGATCCACATCTACCTAGTGGTTCTAGTGACACGCCCACCCATCATCAACACACTGTGCTTCTATTGGCTCTAGTGACACGCCCACCCATCATCAACACACTGTGCTTCTATTGGCTCTAGTGACACGCCCACCCATCATCAACACACTGTGCTTCTATTGGCTCTAGTGACACGCCCACCCATCATCAACACACTGTGCTTCTATTGGCTCTAGTGACACGCCCACCCATCATCAACACACATGCTGTGCTTCTATTGGCTCTAGTGACACGCCCACCCATCATCAACACACATGCTGTTCTTCTATTGGCTCTAGTGACACGCCCACCCATCATCAACACACTGTGCTTCTATTGGCTCTAGTGACACGCCCACCCATCATCAACACACATGCTGTTCTTCTATTGGCTCTAGTGACACGCCCACCCATCATCAACACACATGCTGTGCTTCTATTGGCTCTAGTCTGTCAGTACAGCTAGATACACTCACTGTTATCACAGTATTGATCAATGATAGGTTCTGTCACTAAAACTGTTATCACAGTATTGATCAATGGTAGGTTCTGTCATAAACTGTTATCACAGTATTGATCAATGGTAGGTTCTGTCACTAAAACTGTAATCACAGTATTGATCAATGATAGGTTCTGTCAGTAAAACTGTAATCAAAGTATTGATCAATGATATGTTCTGTCATTAAAACTGTAATCAAAGTATTGATCAATGATTGGTTCTGTCAGTATAACTGTAATCAAAGTATTGATCAATGATAGGTTCTGTCATTAAAACTGTAATCAAAGTATTGATCAATGATAGGTTCTGTCAGTAAAACTGTAATCAAAGTATTGATCAATGATTGGTTCTGTCAGTATAACTGTAATCAAAGTATTGATCAATGATAGGTTCTGTCATTAAAACTGTAATCAAAGTATTGATCAATGATTGGTTCTGAAGGTAAAACTGTAATCAAAGTATTGATCAATGATTGGTTCTGAAGGTAAAACTGTTACCAAAGTATTGATCAATGATAGGTTCTGAAGGTAAAACTGTTACCAAAGTATTGATCAATGGTAGGTTCTGTCAGTAAAACTGTAATCAAAGTATTGATCAATGGTAGGTTCTGTCATTAAAACTGTTATCAAAGTATTGATCAATGGTAGGTTCTGGAATTTACAGTGTTTCTCTCTCCTCAGTAAGCTGCAGACAGGTTTCCAGTGGGAGGTGCCCTCTCCCTTCCGGCTGTGTCCAGAGAGCGGGATGCTAGAGCCGGGTCAGGAGTGTAGAGTGACGGTGCTCTTCAGACCACGAGAGGCGTTGGTCTACCAGGTCCAGGCTAGCTGTGCCTTCGGGGACGAGGGAGAGAACAGCTGTACTCTGCTCCTACAGGGCCTATGTAAGTGATACAGTATATTGATTGATCAAGACAAGAACATTAAACAACTATCAAGCCAGGATAACACACATTGTTTCAGTTGTGTGTTCTGGACCTCACACACTCTCCAAAGTATTTATATACCTCAGAACCTCAGCCCATATATTGTATGGTAAATGTGTTTATCTTTTCCACAGCAAAGTACCCGTTCCTTCAGATCAGTGCCCCGGGTCAGGAGGAAGGATGTAAGGTGCTGGAGTTTGGTAATGTGCCTGTCGGCTGCACCATGGAAAGACACTTTGAGATTCTCAATCCATCCTCAGTGAGTTCCTTCCTCCTAGCTTCTGATTCTCAATCCATCCTCAGTGAGTTCCTTCCTCCTAGCTTCTGATTCTCAATCCATCCTCAGTGAGTTCCTTCCTCCTAGCTTCTGATTCTCAATCCATCCTCAGTGAGTTCCTTCCTCCTAGCTTCTGATTCTCAATCCATCCTCAGTGAGTTCCTTCCTCCTAGCTTTCTGATTCTCAATCCATCCTCAGTGAGTTCCTTCCTTCTAGCTTCTGATTCTCAATCCATCCTCAGTGAGTTCCTTCCTCCTAGCTTCTGATTCTCAATCCATCCTCAGTGAGTTCATTCCTCCTAGCTTCTGATTCTCAATCCATCCTCAGTGAGTTCCTTCCTCCTAGCTTCTGATTCTCCATCCAGCCTCAGTGAGTTCCTTCCTCCTAGATTTCTGATTCTCAATCCATCCTCAGTGAGTTCCTTCCTCCTAGCTTCTGATTCTCCATCCATCCTCAGTGAGTTCCTTCCTCCTAGCTTCTGATTCTCCATCCATCCTCAGTGAGTTCCTTCCTCCTAGCTTCTGATTCTCAATCCATCCTCAGTGAGTTCCTTCCTCCTAGCTTCTGATTCTCCATCCATCCTCAGTGAGTTCCTTCCTCCTAGCTTCTGATTCTCAATCCATCCTCAGTGAGTTCCTTCCTCCTAGATTTCTGATTCTCAATCCATCCTCAGTGAGTTCCTTCCTCCTAGCTTCTGATTCTCAATCCATCCTCAGTGAGTTCCTTCCTCTTAGCTTCTGATTCTCAATCCATCCTCAGTGAGTTCCTTCCTCCTAGCTTCTGATTCTCAATCCATCCTCAGTGAGTTCCTTCCTCCTAGCTTCTGATTCTCAATCGATCCTCAGTGAGTTCCTTCCTCCTAGCTTCTGATTCTCAATCCATCCTCAGTGAGTTCCTTCCTCCTAGCTTCTGATTCTCAATCCATCCTCAGTGAGTTCCTTCCTCCTAGATTTCTGATTCTCAATCCATCCTCAGTGAGTTCCTTCCTCCTAGCTTCTGATTCTCAATCCATCCTCAGTGAGTTCCTTCCTCCTAGCTTCTGATTCTCCATCCATCCTCAGTGAGTTCCTTCCTCCTAGCTTCTGATTCTCAATCCATCCTCAGTGAGTTCCTTCCTCCTAGATTTCTGATTCTCAATCCATCCTCAGTGAGTTCCTTCCTCCTAGCTTCTGATTCTCAATCCATCCTCAGTGAGTTCCTTCCTCTTAGCTTCTGATTCTCAATCCATCCTCAGTGAGTTCCTTCCTCCTAGCTTCTGATTCTCAATCGATCCTCAGTGAGTTCCTTCCTCCTAGCTTCTGATTCTCAATCGATCCTCAGTGAGTTCCTTTCTCCTAGCTTCTGATTCTCAATCCATCCTCAGTGAGTTCCTTCCTCCTAGCTTCTTCAATCAGAGATTGTCATCAGCATACAGTACATCATTAGCCTGTATAGGAACATTTCTTCATCAACGTCACACTGTCTCTCTGTTTATGGTCTCCGTCCCTCTCTCTCCCCCCTCTAATTTTCTGCCAGATAACGACTTCCTTTAGTCTGTCCAGGATGCAGCTTCCGGCGCTGTCAGAGTCAGTGTTCCAGTGTGGTATCCAGAAGGGAGAGGTGGCCCCGCGTACCTCCATCACGGTACCTGTGATTTTCTCTCCTGTAACTGTGGACAGCACCACTGTGGACTACCTGTCTCTCACCTGCCCTGGGGCGCTCAACAAAACCCTGCTCAAAGTCACCGGCACCTGCATAGGTACAGTACAGTAAGCAATACGAAGGAAATCACAGACACCTGCATAGGTACAGTACAGTAAGCAATACGAAGGAAATCACAGACACCTGCATAGGTACAGTACAGTAAGCAATACGAAGGAAATCACAGACACCTGCATAGGTACAGTACAGTAAGCAATACGAAGGAAATCACAGACACCTGCATAGGAACAGTACAGTAAGCAATACGAAGGAAATCACAGACACCTGCATAGGTACAGTACAGTAAGCAATACGAAGGAAATCACAGACACCTGCATAGGTACAGTACAGTAAGCAATACAAAGGAAATCACAGACACCTGCATAGGTACAGTACAGTAAGCAATACGAAGGAAATCACAGGTGTCTCTGTCCTCCTCCATCTTGATCCTCCCTCCCTCCTCCTCCTCTGCAGCTCCTCAGGTGTCCCTGTCCTCCTCCATCTTGATCCTCCCTCCCTCCTCCTCTGCAGGTCCTCAGGTATCCCTGTCCTCCTCCATCTTGATCCTCCCTCCCTCCTCCTCTGCAGGTCCTCAGGTATCCCTGTCCTCCTCCATCTTGATCCTCCCTCCCTCCTCCTCTGCAGGTCCTCAGGTGTCTCTGTCCTCCTCTATCTTGATCCTCCCTCCTCCTCTTCTGCAGGTCTTCAGGTGTCCCTGTCCTCCTCCATCTTGATCCTCCCTCCCTCCTCCTCTGCAGGTCCTCAGGTTTCCCAGTCCTCCTCCATCTTGATCCTCCCTCCCTCCTCCTCTGCAGGTCCTCAGGTGTCCCTGTCCTCCTCTATCTTGATCCTCCCTCCTCCTCTTCTGCAGGTCTTCAGGTGTCCCTGTCCTCCTCCATCTTGATCCTCCCTCCTCATCTGCAGGTCCTCAGGTGTCCCTGTCCTCCTCCATCTTGATCCTCCCTCCCTCCTCCTCTGCAGGTCCTCAGGTATCCCTGTCCACCTCCATCTTGATCCTTCCTCCCTCCTCCTCTGCAGGTCCTCAGGTGTCCCTGTCCTCCTCCATCTTGATCCTCCCTCCTCCTCTTCTGCAGGTCCTCAGGTGTCCCTGTCCTCCTCTATCTTGATCCTCCCTCCTCCTCTTCTGCAGGTCTTCAGGTGTCCCAGTCCTCCTCCATCTTGATCCTCCCTCCTCCTCCTCAGGTTCTCAGGTGTCCCTGTCCTCCTCCATCTTGATCCTCCCTCCTCCTCTTCTGCAGGTCCTCAGGTGTCCCTGTCCTCCTCCATCTTGATCCTCCCTCCTCCTCTTCTGCAGGTCCTCAGGTATCCCTGTCCTCTTCCATCTTGATCCTCCCTCCTCCTCTTCTGCAGGTCCTCAGGTGTCCCTGTCCTCCTCCATCTTGATCCTCCCTCCTCCCCTGCAGGTCCTCAGGTGTCCCTGTCCTCTTCCATGCTGGACTTTGGCTGTGTGGCTGAGGGTGAGGAGGCCTTGCGTACCGTGGACATCATCAACTCCTCCTCTGTGGAGGCCCAGTACCAGTTTGACTTGGACACCACAGGGCATAGTGTCTTCACCTTAGAGCCGGCCTGTGGTGCCCTGCCACCCAACAGCCACCGGAGCCTACGCCTGCTCTTCAGACCACACCACCCCATGGGACACCACAGGAGGGTGGCCTGTCTGCTGCTACACAGGGTGAGGGGCAGGAGGGTTGGTCTGTCTGCTGCTACACAGGGTGAGGGACTGGAGGGTTGGTCTGTCTGCTGCTACACAGGGTGAGGGGGCAGGAGGGTTGGTCTGTCTGCTGCTACACAGGGTGAGGGGGCAGGAGGGTTGGTCTGTCTGCTGCTACACAGGGTGAGGGACTGGAGGGTTGGTCTGTCTGCTGCTACACAGGGTGAGGGACTGGGGGGTTGGTCTGTCTGCTGCTACACAGGGTGAGGAACAGGAGGGTTGGCCTGTCTGCTGCTACACAGGGTGAGGAACAGGAGGGTTGGCCTGTCTGCTGCTACACAGGGTGAGGGACTGGAGGGTTGGTCTGTCTGCTGCTACACAGGGTGAGGGACTGGAGGGTTGGTCTGTCTGCTGCTACACAGGGTGAGGGGCTGGAGGGTTGGTCTGTCTGCTGCTACACAGGGTGAGGGACTGGGGCTCAGACTCTGACCAGCTGCAGAGCACCGATGTCACCCTACAGGAAACGTTTAGGGTTTATGCATCAGCAGTTGAATTCAGTCATAGCTTTTCAAAATGTAGCGTATGTTGAATGTATGGTGCTTTGTGAGTAACATTAACGAGGTTTGCATTGCCACACTTCCATGTCTCGTTCAGAACGAACATGAGAACGCCGGTAAGTGTTAAAACTACAAACCAACAGCTGTATATTCAGTGTACACACACACACACACACACACACACACACACACACACACACACACACACACACACACACACACACACACACACACACACACACACACACACACACACACACATGTCATAAGCTATACTAACAATCGTGTTTGTATCTTCCCTGTTCAGGAGCCTCTGTTCCTGGACCTGATAGGAACCTGTCACTCTGAGCAGCTGAAACCAGCCATCCTTCACCCCAGACACCTGGTCCTGTACCGGCAGCACCTGGCCCGGGGACTCACCTGCTACCCTCCTGATGTACTCGGTGCCATGCTGGCAGAGGACAAGATCCAGGTGGACCAGGAGGGAGCTCTGATGTTACAAGAGGTACGTGCGGCAGGCGGTCGTGTGTGAAACCTCGGCCCCGGCTTTTCAGTGGCACAACGCTTCAGGCGGGCGGTCGTGTGTGAAACCTCGGCCCCGGCTTTTCAGTGGCACAACGCTTCAGGCGGGCGGTCGTGTGTGAAACCTCGGCCCCGGCTTTTCAGTGGCACAACGCTTCAGGCGGGCGGTCGTGTGTGTTTGCAAGGCAGACGTCCTGGGTTAGAGCCTTCGGCCAATCAGGAGGAAGCGCTACTCGTCCTTTACATTTATTGTTCTTTTTTTATTTAACCTTTATTTGACCTTTATTTAGCCTTTATTAAACCTTAATTTAACGAGGCAAGTCAGTTAAGAACAAATTCTTATTTACAATGACGGCCTACCGGGGAACAGTGGGTTAACTGCCTTGTTCAGGGGCAGAACGACATATTTTTACCTTGTCAGCTCGGGGATTCAATCTAGCAACCTTTCGGTTACTAGTCCAACGCTCTAACCACTAGGCTACCCTGCCGCCCCTACACTCTAACCACTAGGCTACCTGCCGCCCCTACACTCTAACCACTAGGCTACCCTGCCGCCCCTACACTCTAACCACTAGGCTACCTGCCGCCCCTACACTCTAACCACTAGGCTACCTGCCACCCCTACGCTCTAACCACTAGGCTACCTGCCGCCCCTACACTCTAACCACTAGGCTACCCTGCCGCCCCTACACTCTAACCACTAGGCTACCCTGCCGCCCCTACACTCTAACCACTAGGCTACCTGCCGCCCCTACACTCTAACCACTAGGCTACCTGCCGCCCCTACACTCTAACCACTAGGCTACCCTGCCGCCCCTACACTCTAACCACTAGGCTACCCTGCCGCCCCTACACTCTAACCACTAGGCTACCTACCGCCCCTACACTCTAACCACTAGGCTACCCTGCCGCCCCTACACTCTAACCACTAGGCTACCTGCCGCCCCTACACTCTAACCACTAGGCTACCTGCCGCCCCTACACTCTAACCACTAGGCTACGCTGCCGCCTCTACACTCTAACCACTAGGCTACCCTGCCGCCCCTACACTCTAACCACTAGGCTACCCTGCCGCCCCTCCACTCTAACCACTAGGCTACCTGCCGCCCCTACACTCTAACCACTAGGCTACGCTGCCGCCCCTACACTCTAACCACTAGGCTACCTGCCGCCCCTACACTCTAACCACTAGGCTACCTGCCGCCCCTACACTCTAACCACTAGGCTACCTACCGCCCCTCCACTCTAACCACTAGGCTACCCTGCCGCCCCTACACTCTAACCACTAGGCTACCCTGCCGCCCCTACACTCTAACCACTAGGCTACCCTGCCGCCCCTACACTCTAACCACTAGGCTACCCTGCCGCCCCTACACTCTAACCACTAGGCTACCCTGCCGCCCCTACACTCTAACCACTAGGCTACCCTGCCGCCCCTACACTCTAACCACTAGGCTACCCTGCCGCCCCTACACTCTAACCACTAGGCTACCCTGCCGCCCCTACACTCTAACCACTAGGCTACCCTGCCGCCCCTACACTCTAACCACTAGGCTACCCTGCCGCCCCATATACAGGAGTCTGGATTTAGCTTGTTTAGGTCTCTAAGCTGATGGCACATAAGGCCTCCACAATGGACTTCCATCTGTTTATGGCCTGGTTGTTTTAGACGCCTCATCCCAGTTTCTTCATCTGATATATCTTCTAGATAATCAGCTTCATAGCTTTCATGTTCAGCTGTAACACTGTGACATCTCTCTGGCAGGGTCATGTTCATTTCAAATCAGTCAATTCAGGAAGTAAACTGAAAATTCTAATTGTCCTCATGAAAAGCAATGAGAAACAATGAAATCGGGATTTCAGTTGAAATCAATGAAATTAAAATGGATTCGACCCCTTCCTTGAACCTGACATTATGACATTTATTTGAAAGGATGCCTAAGGATTTCCCGCAGCATCATACAGGGCCCCCACACACAGACACACACACACACACACACACACACACACACACACACACACACACACACACACACACACACACACACACACACACACACACACACACACACACACACCCCAGTCACGAGCTGTTCACTCCCTTACCATCTGGCAGACGGTATCAGAGCATGAGGTCTGATACCAACAGGCTCAGAGACAGTTTCTATCTACAAGTCATCAGACTGTATCAGAGCATGAGGTCTGATACCAACAGGCTCAGAGACAGTTTCTATCTACAAGCCATCAGACTGTATCAGAGCATGAGGTCTGATACCAACAGGCTCAGAGACAGTTTCTATCTACAAGCCATCAGACTGTATCAGAGCATGAGGTCTGATACCAACAGGCTCAGAGACAGTTTCTATCTACAAGCCATCAGACTGTATCAGAGCATGAGGTCTGATACCAACAGGCTCAGAGACAGTTTCTATCTACAAGCCATCAGACTGCTGAACACTTGAACTGGACCGACCACCTGCTCTGATGCTCACACCTTAACACACACACACACACACACACACACACACACACACACACACACATGCACACACACATATACACACACATACATTCATGCTACACACACACACACACACACACACACACACACACACACACACACACACACACACACACACACACACACATACACACGTACGTCAACACGTCTACACACACACACACACACACACACACACACACACACACACACACACACACACACACACACACACACACATACATTCATGCTACACACACACACACACACACGCACACACACACACACACTACACATCACAATTGCTGCTACCAGGCTCTTATTTACTATTGCTAATACTGCACAATGTATCCACTTGCCCCCTAATCCTCCCGTCCCAAAACACGTGTAAATATTGGCCTATACATTGAGCCTTCGTGTGTTATACTGATACTGAGCCTGCAGTAAGTGTTTCATTGGACGACGTATACCATGTGTATCCTGTACATACGACTAATAAAACAAGTGACTTTCTAGGATCCTGTTGCTGTGCCAGAGAAGAGCCCTATGGAGGAATATTACCAGGGCTGTGCAGGGGGCAAGGTGGATGCTGAGCTAGGAGGCAGCGGTGAGGGGACCAGCACCAACAGTTCCCACATCACAGTGGATCCCCCAGAGCTACTGTTCCACAATGGCTCCCTCTCTACCTCCCAGTCTGTGACTCTCTCCAATCACACCAAGGGCAAGCTCAGCTTGGTCTGGACTCCGGCTCCTAACTCCTCCTTCTCCGTCACACCCTCGTCATGTGATCTGGGACCCCTGAAGTCGACTGCTTTCAGAGTCAGCTACACGCCCAGGCAGCACAACACCTTCCATGGGGCACAGCTAGAGTGCTTCGCTCTCTACAAGGTCATTTAAACATTTGTTTATTATTTTCGATTGAGGTTTTTTCTTATTCCCTAGTCTGATCTTATTAAGATAAACCCTTCTTCTTCTTTTTCAAGACAGACCTGTGCAGGCAATGAGAATCTCAGCCTTACAAATAACTCTCTCAACTATAACGATCTGGACTCGGTACAGGTAATGAAACAGCTCTGTTCTTGCCTCCACCTCTTTCTCCAGGTGTTGAGGGACCATCGGCAGGTAGAGGACCGTACTCTGTGCCCTCCCTGGTGTGTCACAGTCCGGGTCATTGGACACTCCTTCCAGCCTGACCGGGAGCACTTCATCCCCCGCTTCTCCCTGCAGCGCCCCCGAGTGGTGAGTACGGACATAGCACCCGTCAACTGTCCTCACACAATCATATCTCGATTAGTCTCACGCTAGCATACTCCAAAAGTCTTGTTCAGAAGGAACGTTCAGGAAAGTCTGCAATAAAGGCATTTTCTTCGTCCTCCTCTTCCTCTCTATCCAGGTCTTCCCTGCTCTGAGCCTGGTCTCGTACAGGACTGTGCTCCTGGAGAACATAGGAGACTTACCATTGGTGTTCAGGCTGGACCCAGAGGAGTGTCCTTCAGTCACTGTTCAGCCCACCAGCGGCCTGGTCCAACCTGGACACCACCAGATTCTCACCCTCAGGACCACCCCAGCAGAGGACTGCCCTGCCAAGCTACCCCTCACCCTGCACTTCAATGCCAGTCCCAAGCACACCCAGGTACCACAGTCCTAGTGACAGCAGGCTTGTACCATAGATCCTTTTCAGACAGTTGGTGTTTTGGAGGGGTTATCAACATGAGCACGGGGCCTCCCGGGTGGCGCAGTGGTCTAGGGCACTGCATCGCAGTGCTAGCTGCGCCACCAGATTCTCTGGGTTCGCGCCCAGGCTCTGTCGCAGCCGGCCGCGACCGGGAGGTCCGTGGGGCGACGCACAATTGGGCTAGCGTCGTCCGGGTTAGGGAGGGTTTGGCCGGTAGGGATATCCTTGTCTCATCGCGCTCCAGCGACTCCTGTGGCGGGCCGGGCGCAGTGCGCGCTAACCAAGGGAGCCAGGTGCACGGTGTTTCCTCCGACACATTGGTGCGGCTGGCTTCCGGGTTGGAGACGCGCTGTGTTAAGAAGCAGTGCGGCTTGGTTGGGTTGTGCTTCGGAGGACGCGTGGCTTTCGACCTTCGTCTCTCCCGAGCCCGTACGGGAGTTGTAGCGATGAGACAAGATAGTAATTACTAACAATTGGATACCACGAAAATTGGGGAGAAAAAGGGGCTAAAATTTAAAAAAAAAACTTGGAAACGCCTTGGAAACGCAATGACGACTCCATTATGTGATCACGAAAAAATAAATCTGCTTTAGAAACGCTTTGCTATGGCTGATTCCCCTTCAAATCCTAACGTGAATAAAGTTTTGCTCTGGTCGGGGTGTGTACTGCCTTGTAGGAGCTGTCGGTGGTCAGTGTGGTAGAGAAGCTGTGTGTGTCTCTGGAAGGAGAAGGTAGTCTGTTCTTCAAACCCACGGCGGTGGGCTCCTGCTCCCAAAGCCCCTACACGGTCAGGAACCTGACCAGGTTACCTCTGAGGTTCCACTGGAGGATCTCTGGTCCTGACCAACGTTTCATCTCTGTGGCGCCTGACACGGGAGTCCTGCAGCCCAATGAGACCATGGTGAGAGAAAGAGGGGGCTGGTGGGGACGTAGGTTGACCTTTATTGTCATGAATCTTTCTCTGGAGGCAGAACTGGGTGATTTCTGCTAGGTGGCTGAGCTGCAAAGTCAAATTGGCTATATATATATATATATATATATCGTAATAAAGTGGTTAGGTTTAGACAGTAGGGTTAGCAGAGTGGTTAGGTTTAGGCAGTAGGGTTAGCAGAGTGGTTAGGTTTAGGCAGTAGGGTTAGCAGAGTGGTTAGGTTTAGACAGTAGGGTTAGCAGAGTGGTTAGGTTTAGGCAGTAGGGTTAGCAGAGTGGTTAGGTTTAGGCAGTAGGGTTAGCAGAGTGGTTAGGTTTAGGTTTAGGCAGTAGGGTTAGCAGAGTGGTTAGGTTTAGGCAGTAGGGTTAGCAGAGTGGTTAGGTTTAGGCAGTAGGGTTAGCAGAGTGGTTAGGTTTAGGCAGTAGGGTTAGCAGAGTGGTTAAGGTTAAGGTTTAGGCAGTAGGGTTAGCAGAGTGGTTAGGTTTAGGCAGTAGGGTTAGCAGAGTGGTTAGGTTTAGGCAGTAGGGTTAGCAGAGTGGTTAGGTTTAGGCAGTAGGGTTAGCATAGTAGTTAGGTTTAGGCAGTAGGGTTAGCAGAGTGGTTAAGGTTAGGTTTAGGCAGTAGGGTTAGCAGAGTGGTTAAGGTTAGGTTTAGGCAGTAGGGTTAGCAGAGTGGTTAGGTTTAGGCAGTAGGGTTAGCAGAGTGGTTAAGGTTAGGTTTAGGCAGTAGGGTTAGCAGAGTGGTTAGGTTTAGACAGTAGGGTTAGCAGAGTGGTTAGGTTTAGGCAGTAGGGTTAGCAGAGTGGTTAAGGTTAGGTTTAGACAGTAGGGTTAGCAGAGTGGTTAGGTTTAGACAGTAGGGTTAGCAGAGTGGTTAGGTTTAGACAGTAGGGTTAGCAGAGTGGTTAGGTTTAGGCAGTAGGGTTAGCAGAGTGGTTAAGGTTAAGGTTTAGGCAGTAGGGTTAGCAGAGTGGTTAGGTTTAGGCAGTAGGGTTAGCAGAGTGGTTAGGTTTAGGCAGTAGGGTTAGCAGAGTGGTTAAGGTTAGGTTTAGGCAGTAAGGTTAACAGAGTGGTTAAGGTTAGGTTTAGGCAGTAGGGTTAGCAGAGTGGTTAAGGTTATAGGTTTAGGCAGTAGGGTTAGCAGAGTGGTTAAGGTTAGGTTTAGGCAGTAGGGTTAGCAGAGTGGTTAGGTTTAGACAGTAGGGTTAGCAGAGTGGTTAAGGTTAGGTTTAGGCAGTAGGGTTAGCAGAGTGGTTAAGGTTAGGTTTAGGCAGTAGGGTTAGCAGAGTGGTTAAGGTTAGGTTTAGACAGTAGGGTTAGCAGAGTGGTTAGGTTTAGGCAGTAGGGTTAGCAGAGTGGTTAGGTTTAGGCAGTAGGGTTAGCAGAGTGGTTAGGTTTAGGCAGTAGGGTTAGCAGAGTGGTTAGGTTTAGGCAGTAGGGTTAGCAGAGTGGTTAGGTTTAGGCAGTAGGGTTAGCAGAGTGGTTAGGTTTAGGCAGTAGGGTTAACAGAGTGGTTAAGGTTAGGTTTAGGCAGTAGGGTTAGCAGAGTGGTTAGGTTTAGGCAGTAGGGTTAGCAGAGTGGTTAAGGTTAGGTTTAGGCAGTAGGGTTAGCAGAGTGGTTAGGTTTAGGCAGTAGGGTTAGCAGAGTGGTTAGGTTTAGGCAGTAGGGTTAACAGAGTGGTTAGGTTTAGACAGTAGGGTTAGCAGAGTGGTTAAGGTTAGGTTTAGGCAGTAGGGTTAACAGAGTGGTTAGGTTTAGGCAGTAGGGTTAGCAGAGTGGTTAAGGTTTAGGCAGTAGGGTTAGCAGAGTGGTTAGGTTTAGGCAGTAGGGTTAGCAGAGTGGTTAGGTTTAGGCAGTAGGGTTAACAAAGTGGTTAGGTTTAGGCAGTAGGGTTAGCAGAGTGGTTAAGGTTAGGTTTAGACAGTAGGGTTAGCAGAGTGGTTAAGGTTAGGTTTAGGCAGTAGGGTTAGCAGAGTGGTTAGGTTTAGACAGTAGGGTTAGCAGAGTGGTTAAGGTTAAGGTTTAGGCAGTAGGGTTAGCAGAGTGGTTAAGGTTAGGTTTAGACAGTAGGGTTAGCAGAGTGGTTAGGTTTAGGCAGTAGGGTTAGCAGAGTGGTTAGGTTTAGGCAGTAGGGTTAGCAGAGTGGTTAAGGTTATAGGTTTAGGCAGTAGGGTTAGCAGAGTGGTTAAGGTTAGGTTTAGGCAGTAGGGTTAACAGAGTGGTTAGGTTTAGGCAGTAGGGTTAGCAGAGTGGTTAGGTTTAGGCAGTAGGGTTAGCAGAGTGGTTAGGTTTAGGCAGTAGGGTTAGCAGAGTGGTTAGGTTTAGGCAGTAGGGTTAGCAGAGTGGTTAAGGTTATAGGTTTAGGCAGTAGGGTTAGCAGAGTGGTTAGGTTAGGTTTAGGCAGTAGGGTTAACAGAGTGGTTAGGTTTAGGCAGTAGGGTTAGCAGAGTGGTTAGGTTTAGGCAGTAGGGTTAGCAGAGTGGTTAGGTTTAGGCAGTAGGGTTAGCAGAGTGGTTAGGTTTAGGCAGTAGGGTTAGCAGAGTGGTTAGGTTTAGGCAGTAGGGTTAGCAGAGTGGTTAGGTTAAGGTTTAGGCAGTAGGGTTAGCAGAGTGGTTAGGTTTAGGCAGTAGGGTTAGCAGAGTGGTTAGGTTTAGGCAGTAGGGTTAGCAGAGTGGTTAGGTTTAGGCAGTAGGGTTAGCAGAGTGGTTAGGTTTAGGCAGTAGGGTTAGCAGAGTGGTTAGGTTTAGGCAGTAGGGTTAGCAGAGTGGTTAGGTTAAGGTTTAGGCAGTAGGGTTAGCAGAGTGGTTAGGTTTAGGTAGTAGGGTTAGCAGAGTGGTTAGGTTTAGGCAGTAGGGTTAGCAGAGTGGTTAGGTTTAGGCAGTAGGGTTAACAGAGTGGTTAGGTTTAGGCAGTAGGGTTAGCAGAGTGGTTAAGGTTAAGGTTTAGGCAGTAGGGTTAGCAGAGTGGTTAGGTTTAGGCAGTAGGGTTAGCAGAGTGGTTAAGGTTATAGGTTTAGGCAGTAGGGTTAGCAGAGTGGTTAGGTTTAGACAGTAGGGTTAGCAGAGTGGTTAAGGTTAGGTTTAGTCAGTAGGGTTAGCAGAGTGGTTAAGGTTATAGGTTTAGGCAGTAGGGTTAGCAGAGTGGTTAGGTTTAGACAGTAGGGTTAGCAGAGTGGTTAAGGTTAGGTTTAGGCAGTAGGGTTAGCAGAGTGGTTAGGTTTAGGCAGTAGGGTTAGCAGAGTGGTTAGGTTTAGGCAGTAGGGTTAGCAGAGTGGTTAAGGTTAGGTTTAGGCAGTAGGGTTAGCAGAGTGGTTAGGTTTAGACAGTAGGGTTAGCAGAGTGGTTAGGTTTAGGCAGTAGGGTTAGCAGAGTGGTTAGGTTTAGGCAGTAGGGTTAGCAGAGTGGTTAAGGTTAGGTTTAGACAGTAGGGTTAGCAGAGTGGTTAGGTTTAGGCAGTAGGGTTAGCAGAGTGGTTAGGTTTAGGCAGTAGGGTTAGCAGAGTGGTTAAGGTTATAGGTTTAGGCAGTAAGGTTAGCAGAGTGGTTACGGTTAGGTTTCGACAGTAGGGTTAGCAGAGTGGTTAGGTTTAGGCAGTAGGGTTAGCAGAGTGGTTAGGTTTAGGCAGTAGGGTTAGCAGAGTGGTTAGGTTTAGGCAGTAGGGTTAGCAGAGTGGTTAGGTTTAGGCAGTAGGGTTAGCAGAGTGGTTAAGGTTTAGGCAGTAGGGTTAGCAGAGTGGTTAGGTTTAGACAGTAGGGTTAGCAGAGTGGTTAGGTTTAGGCAGTAGGGTTAGCAGAGTGGTTAAGGTTAAGGTTTAGGCAGTAGGGTTAGCAGAGTGGTTAGGTTTAGGCAGTAGGGTTAGCAGAGTGGTTAGGTTTAGGCAGTAGGGTTAACAGAGTGGTTAAGGTTAGGTTTAGGCAGTAGGGTTAGCAGAGTGGTTAGGTTTAGGCAGTAGGGTTAGCAGAGTGGTTAAGGTTAGGTTTAGACAGTAGGGTTAGCAGAGTGGTTAGGTTTAGACAGTAGGGTTAGCAGAGTGGTTAAGGTTTAGGCAGTAGGGTTAGCAGAGTGGTTAGGTTTAGGCAGTAGGGTTAGCAGAGTGGTTAAGGTTAGGTTTAGGCAGTAGGGTTAGCAGAGTGGTTAAGGTTAGGTTTAGGCAGTAGGGTTAGCAGAGTGGTTAGGTTTAGGCAGTAGGGTTAGCAGAGTGGTTAGGTTTAGGCAGTAGGGTTAACAGAGTGGTTAGGTTTAGGCAGTAGGGTTAGCAGAGTGGTTAGGTTTAGGCAGTAGGGTTAGCAGAGTGGTTAGGTTTAGGCAGTAGGGTTAGCAGAGTGGTTAGGTTTAGGCAGTAGGGTTAGCAGAGTGGTTAAGGTTAGGTTTAGGCAGTAGGGTTAGCAGAGTGGTTAAGGTTAGGTTTAGGCAGTAGGGTTAGCAGAGTGGTTAGGTTTAGGCAGTAGGGTTAGCAGAGTGGTTACGTTAGGTTTAGACAGTAGGGTTAGCAGAGTGGTTAGGTTTAGGCAGTAGGGTTAGCAGAGTGGTTACGTTAGGTTTAGACAGTAGGGTTAGCAGAGTGGTTAGGTTAGGTTTAGACAGTAGGGTTAGCAGAGTGGTTAGGTTTAGGCAGTAGGGTTAGCAGAGTGGTTAGGTTTAGGCAGTAGGGTTAGCAGAGTGGTTAGGTTTAGGCAGTAGGGTTAGCAGAGTGGTTAAGGTTAGGTTTAGACAGTAGGGTTAGCAGAGTGGTTAGGTTTAGACAGTAGGGTTAGCAGAGTGGTTAAGGTTATAGGTTTAGGCAGTAGGGTTAGCAGAGTGGTTAAGGTTAGGTTTAGACAGTAGGGTTAGCAGAGTGGTTAGGTTTAGACAGTAGGGTTAGCAGAGTGGTTAGGTTTAGACAGTAGGGTTAGCAGAGTGGTTAGGTTTAGACAGTAGGGTTAGCAGAGTGGTTAGGTTCAGGCAGTAAGGTTAGCAGAGTGGTTAGGTTTAGGCAGTAGGGTTAGCAGAGTGGTTAAGGTTAGGTTTAGACAGTAGGGTTAGCAGAGTGGTTAAGGTTAAGGTTTAGACAGTAGGGTTAGCAGAGTGGTTAAGGTTAGGTTTAGGCAGTAGGGTTAGCAGAGTGGTTAGGTTTAGGCAGTAGGGTTAGCAGAGTGGTTAGGTTTAGGCAGTAGGGTTAACAGAGTGGTTAGGTTTAGGCAGTAGGGTTAGCAGAGTGGTTAAGGTTAGGTTTAGACAGTAGGGTTAGCAGAGTGGTTAAGGTTAGGTTTAGACAGTAGGGTTAGCAGAGTGGTTAGGTTTAGACAGTAGGGTTAGCAGAGTGGTTAAGGTTAGGTTTAGGCAGTAGGGTTAGCAGAGTGGTTAAGGTTAGGTTTAGGCAGTAGGGTTAGCAGAGTGGTTAGGTTTAGACAGTAGGGTTAGCAGAGTGGTTAAGGTTAGGTTTAGGCAGTAGGGTTAGCAGAGTGGTTAAGGTTAGGTTTAGGCAGTAGGGTTAGCATAGCAGTTAGGTTTAGGCAGTAGGGTTAGCAGAGTGGTTAGGTTTAGGCAGTAGGGTTAGCAGAGTGGTTACGTTAGGTGTAGACAGTAGGGTTAGCAGAGTGGTTAGGTTAGGTTTAGACAGTAGGGTTAGCAGGAGTGGTTAGGTAGGTTTAGGCAGTAGGGTTAGCAGAGTGGTTAGGTTTAGGCAAGTAGGGTTAGCAGAGTGGTTAGGTTAGGCCGTAGGGTTAGCAGAGTGGTTAGGTTTAGGACAGTAGGGTTAGCAGACGGGTTAGGTTCGGTTAGCAGTAGGGTTAGCAGAGTGGTTAGGTTTAGACAGTAGGTTAGCAGAGTGGTTAAGGTTATAGGTTTAGGTCAGTAGGGGTTAGCAGAGTGGTTACAGGTTAGGTTAGACAGTAGGGTTAGCAGAGTGGTTAAGGTTTAGGTTAGGCAGTAGGGTTAGCAGAGTGGTTAGATTTAGGCAGTAGGGTTAGCAGAGTGGTTAAGGTGTTAGGCAGTAGGGTTAGCAGAGTGGTTAGGTTTAGACAGTAGGTAGTAGGGTTAACAGAAGTGGTTAGGTTTAGGCAGTAGGGTTAGCAGAGTGGTAGGTTTAGGACAGTAGGGTTAGCAGAGTGGTTAGGTTTAGGCAGTAGGGTTAAGCAGAGTGGTTAGGTTAGGCAGCTAGGGTTAGCAGAGTGGTTAGGTTGGTTAGGCAGTAGGGTTAGCAGAGTGGTTTAGGTTTAGGCAGTAGGGTTAGCAGAGTGGTTAGGTTTAGGCAGTAGGGTTAGCAGAGTGGTTAAGGTTAGGTTTAGGCAGTAGGGTTAGCAGAGTGGTTAGTTTAGGCAGTAGGGTTAGCAGAGTGGTTAAGGTTAGGTTTAGACAGTAGGGTTAGCAGAGTGGTTAAGGTTAAGGTTTAGACAGTAGGGTTAGCAGAGTGGTTAGGTTTAGACAGTAGGGTTAGCAGAGTGGTTAAGGTTAGGTTTAGGCAGTAGGGTTAGCAGAGTGGTTAAGGTTAGGTTTAGGCAGTAGGATTAGCAGAGTGGTTAAGGTTAGGTTTAGGCAGTAGGGTTAGCAGAGTGGTTAGGTTTAGACAGTAGGGTTAGCAGAGTGGTTAAGGTTAGGTTTAGGCAGTAGGGTTAGCAGAGTGGTTAAGGTTAGGTTTAGGCAGTAGGGTTAGCATAGTGGTTAGGTTTAGGCAGTAGGGTTAGCAGAGTGGTTAAGGTTAGGTTTAGACAGTAGGGTTAGCAGAGTGGTTAAGGTTAGGTTTAGACAGTAGGGTTAGCAGAGTGGTTAGGTTTAGACAGTAGGGTTAGCAGAGTGGTTAAGGTTAGGTTTAGGCAGTAGGGTTAGCAGAGTGGTAAGGTTAGGTTTAGGCAGTAGGGTTAGCAGAGTGGTTAGGTTTAGACAGTAGGGTTAGCAGAGTGGTTAGGTAGGTTAGGCAGTAGGGTTAGCAGAGTGGTTAAGGTTAGGTTAGGCAGTAGGGTAGCAGAGTGGTTTAGGTTTAGGCAGTAGGGTTAGCAGAGTGGTTAAGGTTTAGGCAGTAGGGTTAGCAGAGGTGGTTAGGTAGTAGGGTTTAGACAGTCAGGGTTAGCAGAGGGTTAAGGTTAAGTTTAGGCAGTAGGGTTAGCGAGTGGTTAGGTTTAGGCAGTAGGGTTAGCAGAGTGGTAGGTTAGGTTTAGGCAGTAGGGTTAGCAGAGGTTAAGGTTAGGTTTAGGCAGTAGGGTTAGCAGAGTGGTTTAGGTTTAGGCAGTAGGGTTAGCAGAGTGGTTACGTTAGGTGTTCTTACATTAGGGTTCGCAGGAGTGTATGTTTAGGCCAGTAGGGTTAGCAGAGTGGTAGGTTAGGTTTAGGCAGTAGGGTTAGCAGAGTGGTTAAGGTTAGGTTTAGAGCAGTAGGGTTAGCAGAGTGGTAGGTTAGGTTTAGGCAGTAGGGTTAGCAGAGTGGTTAGGTTAGTGCAGTAGGGTTAGCAGAGTGGTTAGGTTTAGGCAGTAGGGTTAGCAGAGTGGCTAGGTTAGGCAGTAGGGTTAGCAGAGTGGTTAAGGT